>NC_135267.1:1348024-1509835 GCF_051311805.1 Agelaius phoeniceus | reverse complement strand
CAGGGGGGGAAACACCAGGGATCTGGTGAGGAGGGATCAACTCCTGGGGAGATGGATGAAAACAGGGATCTGGTGAGGAGGAGGGATCAATTCCTGTGGGGGGAAAACAGGGATTTGGTGAGGAGGGATCCACTCCTGGGAGGGGGGGAAAAACGGGGATCAATTCCTGGGGAGAGGGGATAAAAACAGGGATCTGGTGAGGAGGGATCAATTCCTGGGGAGAGGGATAAAAATAGGGATCAGCTCCTGGGGAGATGGGGAAAAACAGGGATCAACTCCTGGGGAGATGGATGGGATAAAAACAGGGATCAGCTCCTGGGGAGATGGATGAAAACAGGGATCTGGTGAGGAGGGATCAACTTCTGGGGCAGGGGGGGGGGGAAACCAGGGATCAACTCCTGAGGGGAAAAAAACCCCAGGGATCTGGTGAGTGGGGATCCCACAGGATCAACTCCTGGGGGAAAAAAGCGGGATCAATCCCAGCCCAGCCGGGAATCCCTTCCCAGGATCCCAGCATCCCAAGCTCCCCTTTCCCACTGGAAGCCATTCCCTGGCTCCCTCCATCCTTCATCCCAAATCCCAGCTCTCCTGGAGCCCCTTTGGGATGGGGAAGCGGCTCCAACCAATCCCAGCCCAGAATTCCCAATCTCAGCCCCGAATTCTCAATCCCAGCCCCAAAATCCCCAATCCCAACCTCAAATTCCCAATCTCAGCCCCACATTTCCAACCCCAAATCCAGATTCCCAACCCCAGCCCCGAATTTCCAATTCGTGCCCCAAATTCCCAATCCCAGCCCCAAATTTCCCAATCCCAACCCCAAATTCCCAATCCCAGCCCCGGATTCCCAGTCCCAGCCCCGAGTTCCAAATTTCTGCCCCAAATTCCCAGTTCCCAGCCCCGAATTCCCAATCCAAACCCCGAATTCCCACCCCCAAATTCCCAATTTCTGCCCCAAATTCCCAATCCCAGCCCCAGATTCCAAATCCAAAACCCAAATTCCCAATTCCCACCCCCAAATTCCCAATTTCTGCCCCAAATTCCCAATCCCAACCCCGAATTCCCAATCCCAGCCCCAAGTTCCCACTCCCAGCCCCAAATTCCCAATCCCAACCCCGAATTCCCAATTCCCACCCCCAAATTTCCTATTCCCAGTCTCAAATTCCCAATTTCTGCCCCGAATTCCCAATCCCAACCCCGAATTCCCATTTTGTGCCCCGAATGCCCAATCCCCGACCCCGAATTCCCAATTCCCATCCCCAAATTTCCTATTCCCAGTCCCGAATTCCCAATCCCAGCCCTGAATTCCCATTTTACACCCCAAATTCCCAATTTTTGCCCCAAATTCCCAATTCCAGCCCTGAATTCTCAATCCCAACCCCAAATTCCCAATTTCTGCCCCAAATTCCCAATCCCAACCCCAAATTCCCAATTTCTGCCCTGAATTCCCAATCCCAACCCCGAATTCCATTTTGTGCCCCGAATTCCCAATCCCAGCCCTGGATTCCCATTTTACACCCCAAATTCCCAATTTTTGCCTCAAATTCCCAATTCCAGCCCTGAATTCCCAACCCCAACCCCGAATTCCCAAATTCCTGCCCCAAATTCCCAATCCAAACCCCAAATTCCAAATTCCTAATTCCCAGTCCCAAATTCCCAACCCTTGCCCCAAATTCCAAATTTCTGGCCTGAATTCCCAATCCCAACCCCGAATTCCCAATCCCAACCCCGAATCCCCAATCCCAGGCCCGGATTCCCAACCCCAACCCCAAATTCCCATTTTGTGCCCCGAATTCCCAATCCCAGCCCTGAATTCCCATTTTACACCCCAAATTCCCAATTTTTGCCCCAAATTCCCAATTCCAGCCCTGAATTTCCCAACCCCAACCCCAAATTCCCACTCCCAGCCCCAATTCCCAATCCAAACCCCAAATTCCCAATCCCAGCCCTGAATTCCCATTTTACACCCCAAATTCCCAATTTCTGCCCCAAATTCTGAATCCCAGCCCTGAATTCCCAATCCAAACCCCAAATTCCTAATCCCCAGCCCCAAATTCCCAATCCCAACCCCAAATTCCCAACCCTAACCTGAATCCCCAATCCCAACCCCAAATTCCCAATTTCTGCCCCAAATTCCCATTTTACACCCCGAATTCCCAATCCAAACCCCGAATTCCCGAATTTCCCACCCCAAACCCCTGCCCTTTCCCCCCTTACCCGTATCTCGGTGCCCACGGAGCACTTGACCAGCTTGAAGTTCTTGCCCAGGTTGAAGCTGTTGCTGTAGAAGCAAACCTTGAGGATGTGCGTCTCCTCCTCCTCCCCTTCCTCCTCCCCTTCCTCCTCCTCCTCCTCCTGGTGGTGGTGGTGGGGATCCCGGTGGGGATCCCGGGGTGGATCCCGGGGTGGATCCCGGTGGGGATCGGGATCCGGCGCGTCCATGGCCTCGAGGGCGCCGGGGAGGCTGCGGGCGGAGGCGCTGCGGGGCCGGCCGGGGGCTCGGGGAGCGTGGGCGGCCTCAGGAGAGCAGCCCCGGGCGGGGCCTCAGGGGAGGAACATCCCTGCCCTGCCGGGAGGGGGCGGCATGGTGAGAAATGGGGAGGGGGAAATGGGGGGGAAATGGGGGGGAAATGGGGGGAAATGAGGGGGGAAATGGGGGGAAATGAGGGGGGAAAGGGGGAAGGGGGAAGGGGGAAGGAAGGGGAAAGGAAGGGGAAATGGAAGGGGGAAAGGCGGGAAAGGAAGGGGAAAGGGGGGAAAAGAGGGAAAAGAGGGAAAAGGGGAAAAAGGGGGAAAAGGGGAAAGGGGAAAAAGGGGAAAAAGGGGAAAAAGGGGAAAAAGGGAAAATGGGGGAAAAAGGGGAAAAAGGGGAAAAAGGGGAAATGGAAGGGGGAAGGGAAGGGGAAAGGAAGGGGAAAGGGGGAAGGGGAAATGGAAGAGAAAAGGGGAAAAAGGGGAAAAGCAGAAATGGGAAAGGGGAAAAGGGGGGAAATGGGGGAAAGGGGGAAAAGGAGAAAAGGGGGGGGAAGGGGAAAAGAGGGAAAAGGAAAAAAGAGGGAAAAGAGAGAAAAGAGGGAATGGGGGAAAAGGGAAAAGTGGGAAAGGGGGAAAAGGAGAAAAGGGGGGAAAGGGGAAAAGAGGGAAAAGGAAAAAAGAGGGAAAAGAGAGAAAAGAGGAAATGGGGGAAAGGGGGAAAAGGAGAAAAAGGGGAAAGGGAAAAAAAGGGAAAATGAGGGAAAAAGGGAAGGGGAAAGAAAGGGGAAAGGAAGGGGAAAGGGGGAAGGGGAAATGGAAGAGAAAAGGGGAAAAAGGGGAAATGGGAAAGGGGAAAAGGGGGGAAATGGGGGAAAGGGGGAAAAGGAGAAAAGGGGGGGAAAAGGGGGAAAAGGGGGGAAAAGGGGGAAAAGGGGGAAAAGGGAAAAGGAAAGAAAATGGGAAGGGGAAAATGGGGGAAAAATGAGGGGAAAGGGGAAATGGAAGGGGAAAGGAAGGGGAAAGGGGGAAGGGGAAATGGAAGAGAAAAGGGGGAAAAGGGGAAAGGGGAAAAAGAGGGGGAAAGGGGAAAAGGGAAAAGGGGAAATGGAAGGGGGAAAGGGGAAAGGGGAAAGGAAGGGGAAATGGAAGAGAAAAGGGGAAAAAGGGGAAAAGGGGAAATGGGAAAGGGGGAAAAGGGGAAAGGGGGGAAAAGGGGGAAAAGGGGGAAAAGGGAAAAGGAAAGAAAATGGGAAGGGGAAAAGGGGGAAGGGGAAAAGGGAGAAAAGGGGAAATGGGGGAAAGGGGGAAAAGAGGGAAAAGGGGGAAAAGGAAGGAAAAGGGGGAAAAGGAAGGAAAATGGGAAGGGGTAAAGGGGGAAAGGGAAAAGGGGAAGAGGGGGGAAAGGGAAAAAAGGGGAAATGGGGGAAAATGAGGGGAAAGGGGAAATGGAAAGGGAAAGAAGGGGAAAGGGGGAAGGGGAAATGGAAGAGAAAAGGGGAAAAAGGGGAAAAGCAGTAATGGGAAAGGGGAAAAGGGGGGGAAATGGGGGAAAGGGGGAAAGGGGGAAAAGGGGGAAGAGGGAAAGGGGGGAAAAGGGAAAAGGAAGGGAAAATGAAGGGGATAAAGGGGGAAAACGGAGAAAAGGGGAATTGGGGGAAAGGGGGAAAAGAGGGGAAAAGGGGGAAAAGGAAGGAAAATGGGAAGGGGTAAAGGGGGAAGGCAAAAGGGGAAGAGGGGGGAAAGGGAAAAAAGGGAAAATTGGGAAATGGAAGGGTTAGGGGTTGGGGATTGGAAGAGAATGGGGAAAGGGGAATTGGGAAATGGGGAAAGGGGAAAAGGGGGTTAAGAGGGGGAAAGGGGGAAAGAGGGTTAAGGAAGGGAATTGGGTTGGGGAAAGGGAAAGGGGGGAAAAGGGGGAAGGGGAAATGGAAATTGGGAAAAGGGGGAAAGGGAGAAAAGGGGAATTGGGGGAAAGGGGGAAAAGAGGGAAAAGGAGGGAAAAAAGGGGGAAAAGGGAAAAGGAAGGAAAATGGGAAGTGGTAAAGGGGGAAAGGGAAAAGGGGAAGAGGGGGAAAAGGGAAAAAAGGGAAAATGGGGGAAAAATGAGGGGAAAGGGGAAATGGAAGGGGAAAGGAAGGGGAAAGGAAGGGGAAAGGGGGAAGGGGAAATGGAAGAGAAAAGGGGGAAAAAGGGGAAAGGGGAAAAAGAGGGGGAAAGGGGAAAGGTGAAAAGGGGAAATGGAAGGGGGAAAGGGGAAAGGAAGGGGAAATGGAAGAGAAAAGGGGAAAAAGGGGAAAAGGGGAAATGGGGAAAGGGGAAACGGGGGAAAGGGGGAAAAGGGGGAAAAGGGGGAAAAGGGGGAAAAGGGGGAAAAGGGAAAAGGAAGGAAAAATGAAGGGAAAGGGGGAAGGGGAAAAGGGGGGAAAGGGGGAAAAGGAGAAAAGGCGGGGGAAGGGGAAAAGAGGGAAAAGGAAAAAAGAGGGAAAAGTGGGAAAGGGGGAAAAGGGGGGGAAAAGGGGGGGAAAGGGGGGGAAAGGGGAAAAGAGGGAAAGGAAAAAAGAGGGAAAAGGGAGAAAAGAGGAAATGGGGGAAAGGGGGAAAAGGAGAAAAAGGGGAAAGGGAAAAAAAGGGAAAATGAGGGAAAAAGGGGAAAAGGGGAAAGGGAAAAAGGGAAGGGGAAAGAAAGGGGAAAGGAAGGGGAAAGGGGGAAGGGGAAATGGAAGAGAAAAGGGGAAAAAGGGGAAAAGGGGAAATGGGGGAAAGGGGGAAAAGGAGAAAAGGGGAAATGGGAAAGGGGAAATGGGGGAAAAGGGGGAAAAGGGGGAAAAGGGGGAAAAGGGGGAAAAGGGGGAAAAGGGGGAAAAGGGGGAAAAGGGAAAAGGAAGGGAAAATGAAGGGAAAGGGGGAAGGGGAAAAGGGGGAAAAGGAGAAAAGGGGGGAAAGGGGGAAAAGGAAAAAGGAAGGAAAAAGGAAGGAAAATGGGAAGGGGTAAAGGGGGAAAGGGAAAAGGGGAAGAGGGGGGAAGGGAAAAAAGGGGAAATGGGGGAAAAATGAGGGGAAAGGGGAATGGAAGGGGAAAGGAAGGGGAAATGGAAGAGAAAAGGGGGAAAAGGGGAAAAGCAGAAATGGGAAAGGGGAAATGGGGGAAATGGGGGAAAGGGGGAAAAGGGGGAAAAGGAGAAAAGGGGGGAAAGGGGGAAAAGAGGGAAAAGGAAAAAAGAGGGAAAAGGAGAAAAGGGGGAAAGGGGGAAAAGGGAAAAGGAAGGGAAAATGAAGGGAAAGGGGGAAGGGGAAAAGGGGGAAAAGGGGGAAAAGGGGGAAAAGGAAAAAAGAGGGAAAAGGGAGAAAAGGGGAAATGGGGAAAAAGGGAGAAATGGGAAAAGGGGAAAAGGGAAATGGGGAAAAGGTAAACAGGAAAAATGGGAAAGGGTGAAAAGGGGGCAAGTGACAATGATGTCCCCACCCTGCCCAGAGCAATGCCCGTGCCCCTGTCACCTCCAGAGCCACTTCCATGTCCCTGTCACCTCCACAGCGACCCCTCCATGTCCCTGTCACCTCCACAGCGACCCCTCCATGTCCCCAACACCTCCACAGCAACCCCTCCGTGTCCCCAACACCTCCAGAGTGACATCTCTGTGTCCCCAACACCTCCTCAGGGACATCTCCATGTTCCTGTCACCTCCAGAGTGACATCTCCGTGTCCCTGTCACCTCCACAGCGACCCCTCCGTGTCCCTGTCACCTCCACAGTGACACCTCCATGTCCCTGTCACCTCCACAGTGACACCTCTGTGTCCCCAACACCTCCACAGCGACCCCTCCGTGTCCCTGTCACCTCCACAGCGACCCCTCTGTGTCCCTGTCACCTCCACAGCGACCCCTCTGTGTCCCTGTCACCTCCACAGTGACACCTCTGTGTCCCCAACACCTCCTCAGGGACACGTCCATGTCCCTGTCACCTCCACAGCGACCCCTCCGCGTCCCTGTCACCTCCAGAGTGACACCTCTGTGTCCCTGTCACCTCCACAGCGACCCCTCCGTGTCCCTGTCACCTCCACAGTGACACCTCTGTGTCCCTGTCACCTCCAGAGCCATCTCTGTGTCCCCAACACCTCCTCAGGGACATCTCCATGTCCCTGTCACCTCCACAGTGACATGTCCGTGTCCCCAACACCCCTTTAGGGACACCTCCATGTCCCTGTCACCTCCAGAGCTCTATCTCTGTCCTTGTCACCTGCACAGCAAAATCTGTGTCCCCAACATCACCTCCAGAGTGACACCTGTGTCCTTGTCACTTCCAGAGGAACATCTCCATGTCCCTGTCACCTCCCGAGCCATTGCCAACACCTGGGCCATTGCCACTGCCAGTGTCACCTCCAAGTCCCTGCCACCTCCACAGTGACACCTCCAAATCCTTGTCACCACCACAGCAACACCTCCATGTCCCTGTCACCTTCATGGTGACACCTCCATGTCCTTGTCACCTCCATGATGACACATTCATGTCCCTGTCATCTCCAGAGTGACACTTCCATGTCCCTGTCACCTCCGTGGTGACACCTTCATGTCCCTGTCCCTTCCACGGTGACAATTCCATGTCCCTGTCATCCCCAGAGTGACAGTACCATGTCCCTGTCACCTCCACAGTGACATCTCCATATCCTTGTCACCTTCATGATGACACCTCCATGTCCTTGTCACTTCCACGGTGACACTTCCATGTCCCTGTCACCCCCAGAGTGACAGTACCATGTCCCTGTCATCTCCACAGCAACACCTCCATGTCCTTGTCACCTTCATGGTGACACCTCCATGTCCTTGCCATCTCCACAGTGACATCTCCATATCCTTGTCACCTTCATGATGACACCTCCATGTCCTTGTCACCTCCAGAGCAACACATTTGTGTCCTTGTCACCTCTGAACCTCTCTGTCTTTGTCACCTCCAAAACAACCCCTGTGTCCTTGTCACCTCCAGAGCAACATCTCCGTGTCCTTGTCACCTCCAGAACCCCTCGGTGTCCCCAGCACTTCCAGAGGAACATCTCCATGTCCCTGTCACCTCCAGAGCCATTGCCACTGCCAGTGTCACCTCCATGTCCCTGTCACCTCCACAGTGACACCTCCATGTCCCTGTCATCTCCACGGTGACACCTCCATATCCTTGTCACCCTCAAGATGACACCTTCATGTCCCTGTCACCACCACAGTGTCACCTCCATGTCCCTGTCACCTTCATGGTGACACCTCCATGTCCCTGTCACCACCACAGCAACACCTCCATGTCCCTGTCACCTCCATGATGACACATTCATGTCCCTGTCATCTCCAGAGTGACACTTCCATGTCCCTGTCACCTCCGTGGTGACACCTTCATGTCCCTGTCCCTTCCACGGTGACACTTCCATGTCCCTGTCATCCCCAGAGTGACAGTACCATGTCCCTGTCACCTCCACAGTGACACCTCCATGTCCTTGTCACCTTTATGGTGACACCTCCCTGTCCTCGTCACCACAACAGCGACACCTCCATGTCCCTGTCACCTCCATGGTGACATCTTCATATCCTTGTCACCTTCACAGTGAAATCTCTGTCTCTGTGTCATCTCCACAGCAACACCTCCATGTCCCTGTCACCTCCATGGTGTCACCTTCATGTCCCTGTCACCTCCACAGTGACACCTCCATGTCCTTGTCACCTCCATGGTGACAGCTCTGTGTCCCTGTCATCCCCAGAGTGACAGTACCATGTCCCTGTCATCTCCACGGTGACACCTCCATGTCCTTGTCACCTTCACAGTGACACCTCCATGTCCTCGTCACCACAACAGTGACACCTCCATGTCCCTGTCACCTCCATGGTGACATCTTCATATCCTTGTCACCTTCACAGTGACACTTCCATGTCCCTGTCATCCCCAGAGTGACACCTCCATATCCACGTCACCTCCATGGTGACATCTCCATGTCCTTGTCACCTTCATGATGACACCTCCGTGTCCCTGTCACCTCCAGAGTGACACCTCCATATTCTTGTCACCTTCATGGTGACACCTCCATGTCCCTGTCACCTCCACAGCAACACCTCCATGTCCCTGTCACCTCCACAGTGTCACCTCCAGAGTGACCCCACTCCCACCTTGACTCAGACCAATTATCGCCTTCATTTTTAGAGGGGACAAAAAACCCCCAGAAATCCAAAATCTGCTTAAAAATGTCACCGCAGCCAAAGGGGAAACGGCTCCAACGCTCCCTTCCCAAAAATAAAAAAGAAATTGGGATGAGGATCTGGGGTGATCCCGAATTTTGGGATCCAAAGGGATTTGGGATTTGGGATTTTTAGAGGGGATAAAAACCCCAAAAATCCCAAATCTGCCGAAAAATTTCACTGCAACCAGAGGGGAAACGGCTCCAACCCTCCCGTCCCAGAAATAAAAATTGGGATGAGGACCTGGGGTGATCCCAAATCGGGATAAAAAATCCCCAAAATCCCAAATCTGCCGAAAAATTTCACTGCAACCAGAGGTGAAACAGCTCCAACCCTCACTTCCCAGAAAAAAAAATTGGGATGAGGATCTGGGGTAATCCCAAATTTTGAGATCCAAAGGGATCCCAAATCCCATGATTTGGGATTTTTAGAGGGGATAAAAAACCCACAAAAATCCCAAATCTGCCTTAAAAATTTCACCACAACGAAACGGCTCCAACCCTCCTTTCCCAGAAATAAAAATTGGGATGAGGATTTGGGGTGATCGCAAATTTTGGGATACAAAGGGATTTGGGATTTTTAGAGGGGATAAAAACCCACAAAAATCCCAAATCTGCCTTAAAATTCCAACCAGAGGTGAAACAGCACCAACCCTCCCTTCCCAGAAATAAAAACTGGGATGAGGACCTGGGGTGATCCCAAATCGGGATAAAAAATCCCAAAAATCCCAAATCTGCCGAAAAATTTCATTGCAACCAGAGGTGAAACAGCTCCAACCCTCCCATCCCGGAAATAAAAACTGGGATGAGGATCTGGGGTGATCCTGAATTTTAAGATTCAAAGGGATTTGGGATTTGGGATTTTTAGAGGGGATAAAAACCCCAAAAATCCCAAATCTGCCTTAAAATTCCAGCCAAAGGTGAAACAGCTCAAGCCCTCCTTTCCCAGAAAAAAAACTGGGATGAGGACCTGGGGTGATCCCGAATTTTGAGATCCAAAGGGATTTGGGATTTTTAGAGGGGATACAAACCCCAAAAATCCCAAATCTGCCGAAAATTTTCACTGCAAGCAGAGGTGAAACTGCTCCAACCCTCCCGTCCCAGAAATAAAAACTGGGTTGAGGATCTGGGGTAGTCCAAAATTTTGGGATCCAAAGGGATCCCAAATCAGGATAAAAAATCCCAAAAATCCCAAATCTGCTGAAAAATTTCATTGCAACCAGAGGTGAAACGGCTCCAACCGCCCTTTCCCAGTAATAAAAACTGGGATGAGGATCTGGGGTGATCCCAAATTTTAAGATCCAAAGGGATCCCAAATTGGGATTAAAAAAAACCCCCAAAAATCCCAAATCTGCTTTAAAATTTCACCACAACCAAACGGCTCCAAGCCTCCTTTCCCAGAAATAAAAATTGGGATGAGGATCTCGGGTGATCCCGAATTTTGGGATCCAAAGGGATTTGGGATTTTTAGAGGGGATAAAAACCCCAAAAATCCCAAATCTGCCAAAAAATTTCACCACAACCAAATGGCTCCAACCCTCCCGTCCCAGAAAAAAACTGGGATGAGGATCTGGGGTGATCCCAAATTTTGAGATCCAAAGGGATTTGGGATTTTTAGAGGGGATAAAAACCGCAAAAATCCCAAATCTGCCGAAAATTTTCACTGCAAGCAGAGGTGAAACAGCTCCAACCCTCTCTTCCCAGAAATAAAAACTGGGATGAGGATCTGGGGTGATCCCAAATTTTGGGATCCAAAGGGATCCCAAATCGAGATTAAAAAACCCCCAAAAATCCCAAATCTGCTTAAAAATTTCACCACAACCAAACGGCTCCAACCCTCCCTTCCCAGAAATAAAAACTGGGATGAGGACCTCGGGTGATCCCGAATTCTGGGATCCAAAAGGATTTGGGGTTTTTAGAGGGGATAAAAACCCAAAAAATCCCAAATCTGCTTTCAAATTCCAACCAAAGGTGAAACAGCTCCAACCCTCCCGTCCCAGAAATAAAAATTGGGATGAGGACCTGGGGTGATCCCAAATCAGGATAAAAAATCCCAAAAATCCCAAATCTGCTGAAAAATCTCATTGCAACCAGAGGTGAAACTGCTCCAACCCTCCCGTCCCAGAAATAAAAACTGGGATGAGGACCTGGGGTGACCCCAAATTTTGGGATCCAAAGGGATCCCAAATCGGGATTAAAAAACCCCCAAAAATCCCAAATCCGCCTTAAAAATTTCACCACAACCAAACGGCTCCAACCCTCCTTTCCCAGAAATAAAAACTGGGATGAGCATCTGGGGTGATCCCGAAATTTGGGATCCAAAGGGATTTGGGATTTGGGATTTTTAGAGGGGATAAAACCCCCAAAAATCCCAAATCTGCTTTAAAATTCCAACTAGAGGTGAAACAGCTCCAACCCTCCCTTCCCAGAAATAAAATTGGGATGAGGATCTGGGGTAGTCCAAAATTTTGGGATCCAAAGGGATCCCAAATTGGGATAAAAAAACCCCAAAAATCCCAAATCTGCCTTAAAATTTCACTGCAACCAAAGGAGAAACGGCTCCAACCCTCCCTTCCCAGAAATAAAAACTGGGATGAGGATCTGGGGTGATCCCAAATTTTGGGATCCAAAGGGATTTGGGATTTTTAGAGGGGAAAAAAACCCCAAAAATCCCAAATCCCAAAGTTGCCTTAAAATTTCACTGCAACCAGAGGGGAAACGGCTCCAACCCTCCCTTCCCAGAAATAAAAATTGGGATGAGGATCCAGGATTACCCCAAATTTTGGGATCCAAAGGGATCGCAAATCCTGCGATTTGGGATTTTTAGAGGGGATTAAAAAAACCTAAAAATCCCAAATCTGCTTTCAAATTCCAACCAAAGGTGAAACAGCTCCAACCCTCCCTTCCCAGAAATAAAAATTGGGATGAGGATCTGGGGTGATCCCAAATCGGGATAAAAAATCCCAAAAATCCCAAATCTGTCAAAAAAATTTCATTGCAACCAGAGGTGAAACAGCTCCAAGCTTCCCTTCCCAGAAATAAAAACTGGGATGAGGACCTGGGGTGACCCCGAATTCTGGGATCCAAAGGGATTTGGGATTTTTGGAGGGGATAAAAACCCAAAAATCCCAAATCTGCCTTAAAATTTCGCTGCAACCAAAGGGGAAACAGCTCCAACCCTCTCTTCCCAGAAATAAAAATTGGGATGAGGATCTGGGGTGATCCCAAATTTTGGGATCCAAAGGGATCCCAAATTGGGATTAAAAAAAAAAACAAAAATCCCAAATCTGCCTTAAAAATGTCACCACAACCAAACGGCTCCAACCCTCCCTTCCCAGAAATAAAAACTGGAATGAGGATCTGAGGTGATCCCAAATTTTGGGATCCAAAGGGATCAATTTGGGATTTTTAGGGGGGATAAAAACCCCAAAATCCCAAATCTGCCGAAAAATTTCACTGCAACCAAAGGGGAAACGGTTCCAACCCTCCCTTCCCAGAAATAAAACTGGAATGAGGACCTGGGGTGATCCCAAATCGGGATAAAAAACCCCAAAAATCCCAAATCTGCCCTAAAATTTCATCGCAACCAGAGGTGAAACAGCTCCAACCCTCCCTTCCCAGAAAAAAACTGGGATGAGAATATAGGGTGACCCCAAATTCTGGGATCCAAAGGGATTTGGGATTTTTAGAGGGGATAAAAACCCCCAAAATCCCAAATCTGCCTTAAAATTCCAGCCAAAGGTGAAACAGCTCCAACCCTTCTTTCCCAGAAAAAAACTGGGATGAGGATCTGGGGTGATCCCAAATTTTAAGATCCAAAGGGATTTGGGATTTGGCATTTTTAGAGGGGATAAAAAACCCACAAAAATCCCAAATCTGCCGAAAAATTTCACTGCAACCAGAGGTGAAACAGCTCCAACCCTCCTGTCCCAGTAATAAAAACTGGGATGAGGATCTGGGGTGATCCCAAATCAGGATAAAAAATCCCCAAAATCCCAAATCTGCTGAAAAATTTCATTGCAACCAGAGGTGAAACGGCTCCAACCCTCCCTTCCCAGAAATAAAAACTGGGATGAGGATTTGGGGTGATCCCGAATTTTGGGATACAAAGGGATCCCAAATCACGTGATTTGGGATTTTTAGAGGGGATTAAAAAAACCTAAAAATCCAAAATCTGCTTTCAAATTCCAACCAAAGGTGAAACAGCTCCAACCCTCCTGTCCCAGTAATAAAAACTGGGATGAGGATCTGGGGTAATCCCAAATTCTGGGATCCAAAGGGATTTGGGATTTGGGATTTTTAGAGGGGATAAAAAATCCCAAATCTACCTTAAAATTTCATTGCAACCAGAGGTGAAACAGCTCCAACCCTCCCGTCCCAGAAATAAAAATTGGGATGAGGACCTGGGGTGATCCCGAATTTTGGGATCCAAAGGGATCCCAAATCGGGATTAAAAAAACCCCAAAAATCCCAAATCTGCCTTAAAAATGTCACCACAACCAAACAGCTCCAACCCTCCCTTCCCAGGGAAAAAAAAATGGGATGAGGATCTGGGGTGAGCCCAAATTTTGGGATACAAAGGGATTTGGGATTTTTAGAGGGGATACAACCCCCAAAATCCCAAATCTGCCTTAAAATTTCATTGCAACCAGAGGTGAAACTGCTCCAACCCTCCTGTCCCAGAAATAAAAATTGAGACGAGGATCTGGGGTGATCCCAAATTTTGGGACAGAAAGGGATTTGGGATTTTTAGAGGGGATAAAAACCCCAAAATCCCAAATCTGCCTTAAAATTTCACTGCAACCAAAGAGGAAACGGCTCCAACCCTCCTTTCCCAGAAATAAAAACCGGGATGAGGATCTGGGGTAATCCCAAATTCTGGGATCCAAAAGGATCCCAAATCACATGATTTGGGATTTTTAGAGGGGATAAAAAACCCCCAAAAATCCCAAATCTGCCTTAAAAATTTCACCACAACCAAACGGCTCCAACCCTCCCTTCCCAGAAATAAAAACCGGGACGAGGATCTGGGGTGATCCCAAATTCTGGGATCCAAAGGGATCAATTTGGGATTTTTAGGGGGGATAAAAACCCCAAAATCCCAAATCTGCCTTAAAATTCCAACCAGAGGTGAAACAGCTCCAACCCTCCCTTCCCAGAAATAAAAACTGGGATGAGGATACGGGATTATCCCAAATGTTGAGATCCAAAGGGATCCCAAATCACGTGATTTGGGATTTTTAGAGGGGATAAAAAACCCACAAAAATCCCAAATCTGCCTTAAAAATTTCACCACAACCAAACGGCTCCAACCCTCCTTTCCCAGAAATAAAAACTGGGATGAGGATTTGGGGTGATCCCAAATTTTGGGATCCAAAGGGATCCCAAATCGGGATTAAAAAAACCCAAAAATCCCAAATCTGCTTAAAAATTTCACCACAACCAAACGGCTCCAACCCTCCCGTCCCAGAAATGAAAATTGGGATGAGGATCTGGGGTGATCCCGAATTTTGGGATACAAAGGGATTTGGGATTTTTAGAGGGGATAAAAACCCCAAAATCCCAAATCTGCCGAAAATTTTCACTGCAAGCAGAGGTGAAACAGCTCCAACCCTCCCGTCCCAGAAATAAAACTGGAATGAGGATCTGGGGTGATCCCAAATCGGGATAAAAAATCCCAAAAATCCCAAATCTGCCGAAAAATTTCATTGCAACCAGAAGTGAAACAGCTCCAACCCTCCCGTCCCAGAAATAAAAACTGGGATGAGGATCTGGGGTGATCCCAAATTTTGGGATCCAAAGGGATTTGGGATTTGGGATTTTTAGAGGGGATAAAAACCCCAAAAATCCCAAATCTGCCCTAAAATTCCAGCCAAAGGTGAAACTGCTCCAACCCTTCTTTCCCAGAAAAAAACTGGGATGAGGATCTGGGGTAATCCCAAATTTTGAGATCCAAAGGGATCCCAAATCACGTGATTTGGGATTTTTAGAGGGGATAAAAAACCCCACAAAAATCCCAAATCTGCTTTAAAATTTCACCACAACCAAACGGCTCCAACCCTCCCTTCCCAGAAATAAAAACCGGGACGAGGATCTGGGGTGATCCCAATTTTTGGGATCCAAAGGGATCCCAGATTTTGCCGTTCCCGAGGTTTTCGGGAATGCCGCGGGGCTGTCCCGGGTTGGGTGCGGGAGCCCCGGGCGGGCCCCGCTGGCGTCGGGCGGTGCCGGGAGGGAGCAAAGGTGAGGCCGGAGGAGCCTCTGGAACAACGAGGAATTCCACATCCGGAGGAGCCTCTGGAACCTGGAATTCCGGCTCCGGAGGAGTTCGGGTTAACGATTAAACCGCCGGGGGAAGGGATCCGGGGCTGGGAGAGCAGCTGGGAATGTGCAGCTGGATCGGGAAAGGATCCAGGGAATCCTTGGAGCCGCTTCCCCATCCCAAAGGGGCTCCAGGAGAGCTGGGATTGGGGCAAGGGCTGGAGGGAGCCAGGGAATGGCTTCCAGTGGGAAAGGGGAGCTTGGGATGCTGGGATCCTGGGAAGGGATTCCTGGCTGGGCTGGGATTCCCAGAGAATCCCTGGGAGCGTCCAAGGAAAGGTTGGAGCACCCTGGGATTGGGATGGGATGGGATTGGAGGTTCATGGATCCCATCCCAAACCATTCTGGGATTCTGGGATCACGGAGATTTGGAATCTCTCTGGGGCATTTTTATGGGATTCAGGGATGGAAAAGGGAAGGGAGACCCTTCCTGGAGTCCTGAATTCCCACTGAAACCCCTGGATCCCGAAATTCCTTCTCAAGGAGGAGTCGGGGTGGGGATGGATCCAATGCCAGGCTGGGAACGGAGGGAATTCCCTGGGAAAGGGGAGGTTGGGATGGTGGGATTTGGGAAGGAAGGCTCGGGATCCATCCCAAACCCAATCCCAGGCTCAGGATCCATCCCAAAGGCTCAGGATCCATCCCCGTCCCAATCCAAATCCCAGGAAGGAATTCCCAGAGAATCCCTGGCAGTGTCCAAGAGTGGATTTGGAGCACCCTGGGATGGTGGGAATTGTCCCTGGGATGGGATTGAAGGTCCATGGATCCCATCCCAAACCATCCCAGAGATTTTCCCTCTAATGTCCTCTCTCCCTTTTCATTTTCAATTCTAATGGAATTTAGGATTTTTTCCCCATTTCTGGGATCAAGGACACTCAGGATCCATCCCGAGGGATTTTTATGGAATTCAGGGATGGAAAAGGGAAGGGAGACCCTTCCTGGAGATTCCAAGTGAAGCCCCTGGATCCCAAAATTTTTTCTCAAGGAGGAGTTGGGATGGGGCTGGATCCAACGCCAGGGCTGGGAGAGCAGCTGGGAATGTGCAGCTGGATCAGGGGAGGATCCAGGGAATCCTTGGAGCCTTTTCCAGAGGGAAAGGAGAGCTGGGATTTGGGATTTGGGATGAAGGATGGAGGGGCAGGAGCCAGGGAATGGCTTCCAGTGGGAAAGGGGAGCTTGGGATGCTGGGATCCTGGGAAGGGATTCCTGGCTGGGCTGGGATTCCCAGAGAATCCCTGGATCCCTGGGAGCGTCCAAGGGTGGATTTGGAGCACCCTGGGATTGTGGGAGGTGTCCCTGGGATGGGATTGAAGGTCCATGGATCCCATCCCAAACCATTCCGGGATTCTGGGATCAAGGACACTCAGGATCCGTCCCGAGGGATTTTTATGGAATTTGGGGATGGAAAAGGGAAGGGAGACCCTTCCTGGAGTCCCGAATTTCCAGTGAAATCCCTGGATCCCGAAATTCCTTCTCTAGAAATAATCGGGATGGGGCTGGATCCAATCCAGGAGAGCCAGGGAGGGATTTGGGAAAAGGGCCTGGAATGGCTCCCACCATGGCCAGGGGGTCGGGATTTGGGGATTTGGGGATTTGGGGATTTGGGGGATTTTGGGAATTTGGGGATTTTGGGGAGGAATTCCCGGCTGGGCTGGAATATCCAAGGAAAAGTGGGATCACCCTGGAATCATGGAAATATCGGGATGGGACCAGGATGGGATTTAAGCTCCCTCTCACCCCAAACCAGTTTGGGATCTTTTCACTCTCTGGGGTTTTTGAGTCACCTCCGGGTTTTGGGATTTTTATTCACCTCCGGGTTTTTAAGGAATTTTTATTCACTTCCGGATTTTGGGATTTTTTTATTCCCCTCCGGATTTTGGGATTTTTTATTCACCTCTGGATTTTGGGATTTTTTATTCACCTCCAGATTTTGGGATTTCTTATTCACCTCAGGTTTTTTTAGGGTTTTTTATTCACCTCCAGATTTTGGGATTTTTATTCACCTCCGGGTTTTGGGATTTTTTATTCACCTCCGGATTTTGGGATTTTTTTTTTCACCTCCAGATTTTGGGTTTCTTTATTCACCTCTGGATTTTGGGATTTTTTATTCACCTCTGGATTTTGGGATTTTTTATTCACCTCCGGATTTGGGGTTTTTTTAATTTACGTCAGGTTTTGAGATTTTTATTCACCTCTGGATTTTGGGATTTTTGATTCACCTCTGGATTTTGGGATTTTTATTCACCTCCATATTTTGGGTTTCTTTATTCACCTCCGGATTTTGGTGTTTTTTTATTCACCTCCGGATTTAGGGATATTTTATTCACCTCCGGATTTTAGGATTTTTGATTCACTTCCGTCTTTTGGGATTTTTTTTCACCTCCGGATTTTGGGATTTTTATTCACCTCCAGATTTTGTGGTTTTTTATTCACCTCCGGATTTTGGAGTTTTTATTCACCTCCGGGTTTTTTTCGGGTTTTTTATTCACCTCTGGATTTTGGGATTTTTTTTCACCTCCGGGTTTTTACGGTTTTTAATTCACCTCCGGTTTTTTTACGGTTTTTTATTCACCTCCGGATTTGGGGCTTCTTTTGGGGCGGTTTTTTTGGGGTTTTCTGTTCTTTCCCCACCCGCAGGGCCTCTCTGCAGGAAGCCACATCCTTTGCACAACCCCGGGTGACTCCGGGGCCGTGTCCCCTCCCCAGGTGGCCACAAGAGGCCAGGCCCAGGCCGCCTCCCCCACCCCGTCCCTCCCCATCCCCCAGAACCCGGGGCCGCCCCGATCCCAATGAAACCTGGATGGGTTTGGGCTCCCAGGGAATTCCAAGACCCCAAATCCAGCCCCGAGAACAGGGACGGGAGCAGCTGATTTTTAGGGATTTTTTAGGGACAGAAATGTTCCAGTTATGGGGTTGGTTTTTTTGCCCCCACACACAATTTTTCCTCATTTCCGGTCCCGTTCGCACGGGGGTGGCAGGGGGACGGTGGGGCTGGATGTCCCCAGAGTGTCCCCAGAGTGTCCCCAGAGTGTCCCCGTGGCTGGGAACGGGACGCAGGGAGCATCCCATGGAAAATCCCAATGGGAATTCCCAGCAGCACCCTCGTGGCCAGAGCTGGGGACATCGAGGGACATCCAGGGACATCCAGGGACATGGGGGGACATCCAGGGACATCGAGGGACATGGGGGGACATCGAGGGACATCCAGGGACATCGAGGGACATGGGGGGACATCGAGGGACATGGGGGGACATCGAGGGACATCCAGGGACATCCAGGGACATCCAGGGACATTCTGGGACATCCAGGGACATCGAGGGACATCCAGGGACATGGGGGGACATCCAGGGACATCCAGGGACATTCTGGGACATCCAGGGACATCGAGGGACATCCAGGGACATGGAGGGACATCCAGGGACATCCAGGGACATCCAGGGACATGGGGGGACATCCAGGGACATGGGGGGACATGGGGGGACATCCAGGGACATCCAGGGACATCCAGGGACATCCAGGGACATCAAGGGACATGGAGGGACATCCAGGGACATCCAGGGACATCAAAGGGACATCAAAGGGACATCCAGGGACATGGAGGGACATCCAGGGACATCGAGGGACATCCAGGGACATCCAGGGACATCAAGGGACATCCAGGGACACGGAGGGACATCGAGGGACATCGAGGGACATCGAGGGACATCCAGGGACATGGAGGGACATCGAGGGACATCAAGGGACATCGAGGGACATCCAGGGACATCCAGGGACATCCAGGGACATCGAGGGACATCAAGGGACATCCAGGGACATCGAGGGACATGGAGGGACATCAAGGAACATCGAGGGACATGGGGGGACATCCAGGGACATCGAGGGACATCCAGGGACATCCAGGGACATCGAGGAACATCCAGGGACGTCCAGGGACATCAAGGGACATCCAGGGACATGGAGGGACACGGGGGGACACCAAGGGACACCAATGTCCCCTCAAACCCCACAAGGACACCAGGCACAATCGCGCCCAATCCCCCGCCCCGTCCGGGCCTTCCCACCCCAAATTCCCCCCCGCGCTTTCCAGACCTGGCGAAGCGTCCCTGGTGACATCGCCACCCCCTTGTCCCCAACCCTCTGTCACCTCCCTCCGCCCCGGGCGCGCATCCCCGCGCTCCCCGTGACGCAACCGCGGGGACGCGGAGGAAACGAAACCGAGCGCGGCGCTGCCACCAACGTCCCCTCCCTGCCCCCTCCTGTCACCCTCGGTGTCCCCTCGTGTCCCCTCGGTGCCACCACCCCCCCTCCCGCCCCTCCGGTGCCACCTCCTGTCACCGCCAAGGTCCCCGCGGGGCCCGGGGCCACCTCCCGGCACCAGGAAGTCGCCACCGGCGGCTCGCGGCGAGGTTCGGCTCCGTCCCCGCCCGGTGTCGCCTCCCCCGGCCGGGCGCTGTCGCCAAGCCCCGGGTGGCACCCGGGTGACAACTTCGAGGGGTTCCCCTCCCGCCCCTCGGGTCCCAAAATTCCCGCCCGCCGCCGTGGGGAATTCTCCGGGATGAGTTTTCCCGGGATCCGCCCTCCGCCAGGTGAGCGGCGGCTCCTCCCGGTCGGTGCGCGGGATTCCCGGTGTGCGGAATTCCCGGTGCTCGGAATTCCCGGTGTTCGGGACTCCCGGTGTTCGGGACTCCCGGTGCGCGGGATTCCCGGGATGCCAGCGGCACTTACGGAGTGGTGGTGGCCCCGCTGTCGCCGCTGTCGCCCCCGGGGTGGCCCCGCTGTTGGCGCCCCCGAGGCGTCGCCGCTGTCGCCGCGCGGAGCGAGCGCCGGTGGCGCTTCCTGCTGTGACCGGCTCGGGTGCGCAGAGGAGGGACCGGAACCGGCACCGGGACACGGAACCGGGACACGGGACCGGCACCGGGACACGGAGCAGGCACCGGGACACGGACCCGAGCGAGCGCCGGTGGCGCTTCCTGCTGTGACCGGCTCGGGTGCGCAGAGGAGCGACCGGAACCGGCACCGGGACACGGAGCCGGCACCGGGACCAGGACCAGGACCCGAGCGAGCGCCCGTGGCGCTTCCTGCTGTGACCGGCTCGGGTGCGCAGAGGAGGGACCGGAACCGGCACCGGGACACAGAACTCAGTACCCGACAGTGGCACCGGAACCGGCACCGGGACACGGGACCGGCACCGGGACACAGAACTCAGTACCCGACAGTGCCACTGGGACCGGCGGCGGGAGCCGAGACCGGAACCGGCACCGGGACACGGAACCGGCACCGGGACACGGGACAGGCACCGGGACCGGGACACAGCACCCGGCAGCGGCACCGGGACCGGGACCTGGACTAGGAGCCGGCACCAGAACCGGCACCAGGACTGGCACCGGGACCCAGAACCCAGCACCCGACAGGGGCACCAGAACCGGCACCAGGACCGGGACCAGGACCCGAGCGAGCGCCGGTGGCGCTTCCTGCTGTGACCGGCTCGGGTGCGCAGAGGAGGGACCGGAACCGGCACCGGGACACGGGACGGGCACCGGGACACGGAGCCGGCACCAGGACACAGAACTCAGTACCTGACAGTGGCACTGGGACCGACGGCGGGAGCCGACACCGGAACCGGCACCGGGACACGGAACCGGCACCGGGACACGGGACCGGCACCGGGACCGGGACACAGCACCCGGCAGCGGCACCGGGACCGGGACCTGGACTAGGAGCCGGCACCAGAACCGGCACCAGGACTGGCACCGGGACCCAGAACCCAGCACCCGACAGGGGCACCAGAACCGGAACCGGGACCGGGACCAGGACCCGAGCGAGCGCCGGTGGCGCTTCCTGCTGTGACCGACTCGGGTGCGCAGAGGAGGGACCGGAACCGGCACCGGGACACAGAACCGGCACCGGGACACGGAACACAGCACCCGACAGTGGCACTGGGACCGGCGGTGGGACCCGACACCGGAACCGGCACCGGGACACGGAACTGGCACCGGGACACGGGACCGGCACCGGGACCCGGCACTCAACACCCAGCAGCAGCACCGGAGCCGGCACCAGGACCCCGAACCCAGCACCCGGCACCGGGGGCGGGACCTGGCACCTGACACCAGGACTGGCACCGACACTGGCACCGGAACCAGGACCGGCAGCGGGACCCAGAACCTGACACCGGGACTGGCAGCGGGCACCGGAACTGAGACCCAGAACCCAGCACCTGACACCAGAACCGGCACCAGGACCCAGAACCCAGTACCTGACACCAGAACCGGCACGTGGACCCAGAACCCAGCACCTGACACCGGGACTGGCAGCAGGACTGAGACCCAAAACACAGCACCCAACACCCAACAGTGGCACCGGGACCGGGACCCGGCACTCAGCATCAGAACCAGCACCGGTACCAGCACCCAACAGTGGCAACAGGACCCAGAACCTGACACCAGAACCGACACCAGGACCCAGAACCCAGCATCCAACAGTGGCACCAGGACCCGGCACTCAGGATCAGAACTGGCACCAGGACCCAGAACCCAACAGTGACACCAGGACCCAGAACCCAGCACCTGACACCAGAACTGGGACCAGGACCCAGAACCCAACAGTGACACCGGGACCCAGAACCCAGCACCTGACACCAGAACTGGGACCAGGACCCAGAACCCAGCACCCAACAGTGACACCGGGACCCAGAACCCAGCACTGGACACCAGAACCAGCACCAGGACCCAGAACCCAGCACCGGTGCTGGAACCAGCAACCGGCACCGGACAGAGGCGCTGGAACCAGAACCGGCACCGGGATGTAGCACCCAACACCAGCGCTAGAACCGGAACCAGCACCAGGACCCAGAACCCAGCACCCCATGCTGGTGTTGGGACCAGAACCGGGACCAAGAACCGGCACCCGGCACTGGAATCGGGACCGGAACCGGGACCAAGAACTGGCACCCGGCACTGGAATCGGGACCGGAACCGGGACCAAGAACTGGCACCCGGCACTGGAATCGGGACCGGAACCGTGACCAAGAACCGGCACCCGGCACTGGAATCGGGACCGGAACCGTGACCAAGAACCCAGCACCCGGCACCAGGACTGGCACTGGGACCAGCACCCAGCACCTGACACCAGAACCAGGAGCAGAACCCAGCACCTGACACCAGAACCAGCACTGGGACCCAGAACCCAGCACCTGATAGCAGCACTGGAACTGGGACCAGCACCGGGACCCAGAACCCAGCACCCAGAACCAAGACCGAGACCTGGCACCTGACATTGGGACTGGCAGCGGAACTGGGACCCAAAACACAGCACCCAACACCCAACAGTGGCACCAGGACCGGACCCGGCACTCAGCATCGGAACCAGCACCGGTACCAGCACCCAACAGTGGCACTGGGACTGGCACCGGGACCCAGCACCTGGCACTGGAACCGGCTCCAGGAGCCAGAACCCAGCACCCAACAGCAGCACCAGGAGCCAGAACCCAGCACCTGACACCAGAACTGGCACCCAGAACCCAGCACCCAACAGCGGCATCAGGACCCAGAACCCAGTACCGGAACCAGCACTGGCACTGGGACCCAGAACCCAGTGCCCGACAGCGGCACCAGAACCCAGGACTGGGACCCTGACCCAGCACCAGGACCCAGCACTTGACACCCAACAGCAGCACCGGAACCGGCACCGGGACCTGGGACCAGAACCCAGAACCAGCACCAGGACCCGGCATTTGACCCCCAACAGCAGCACTGGAACCGGCACCGGGACCCAGAACCCAGCACCCGGCACCGGGACCGGCACTGGGACCAGCACCAGGCACCAGAACTGGGACCCAGAACCCAGCATCCAACACCCAACAGTGGCACCGGGACTGGCACCAGGAGCAGAACCCAGCACCTGACACCAGAACCGGCACCGGGACCCAGAACCCAGCACCCAGCAGTGGCACCAGGAGCAGAACCCAGCACCTGACACCAGAACCGGCACCGGGACCCAGCACCCAGAAGTGGCACCAGGAGCAGAACCCAGTACCCAGCACCAGAACCGGCACCGGGACCCAGCACCCAGCACCCCGCAGTGGCACCAGGAGCAGAACCCAGCACCTGACACCAGAACCAGCACCGGGACCCAGAACCCAGCACCTGACAGCGGCACCAGGACCCAGAACCCAGTACCTGACACCAGAACCGGCACCAGGACCCAGAACCCAGCACCTGACACCAGAACCGACACCAGGACCCAGAACCCAGTACCTGACACCAGAACCGGCACCAGGACCCAGAACGCAGCACCTGACACTGGGACTGGCAGCGGAACCGGGACCCAAAACACAGCACTCAACACCCAACAGTGGCACTGGGACTGGGACCCGGCACTCAGCATCGGAACCAGCACCAGTACCAGCACCCAACAGTGGCACTGGGACCGGCACTGGGACCCAGCACCTGGCGCTGGAACCGGCTCCAGAAGCCAGAACCCAGCACCCGACAGCAGCACCAGGAGCCAGAACTCAGAACCTGACACCGGACCCAGCACCAGGACCCAGCACTTGACACCCAACAGCAGCACCGGAACCGGCACCGGCACCGGGACCTGGGACCAGGACCCTGAACCGGCACTGGGACCCAGCACTTGACCCCCAACAGCAGGACCGGAACCGGCACCGGGACCCAGAACCCAGTACCTGACATTGGGACTGGCAGCGGAACCGAGACCCAAAACACAGCACCCAACACCCAACAGTGGCACCGGGACCGGGACCCGGCACTCAGCATCGGAACCAGCACCGGTACCAGCACCCAACAGTGGCAACAGGGCCCAGAACCCAGCACCTGACACCAGAACCAGCACTGGGGACCCAGAACCCAGCACCTGACACCAGAACCAGCACCGGGACCCAGAACCCAGAACCTGACACCAGAACCGACACCAGGACCCAGAACCCAGCATCCAACAGTGGCACCAGGACCCGGCACTCAGGATCAGAACTGGCACCAGGACCCAGAACCCAACAGTGACACCAGGACCCAGAACCCAGCACCTGACACCAGAAATGGGACCAGGACCCAGAACCCAGCACCCAACAGTGGCACCAGGACCCAGAACCCAGCACCGGAACCAGCACTGGCACTGGGACCCAGAACCCAGCATGTGACACCAGAACTGGCACCGGGACCCAGAACCCAGCACCGGTGCTGGAACCAGCAACCGGCACCGGACAGAGGCGCTGGAACCAGAACCGGGATGTAGCACCCAACACCAGCCCTAGAACCGGAACCGGCACCGGAACCCAGAACCCAGCACCCCATGCTGGTGTTGGGACCAGAACCGAGACCAAGAACTGGCACCCGGCACTGGAATCGGGACCGGAACCGGGACCAAGAACTGGCACCCGGCACTGGAATCGGGACCGGAACCGGGACCAAGAACCGGCACCCGGCACTGGAATCGGGACCGGAACCGGGACCAAGAACTGGCACCCGGCACTGGAATCGGGACCGGAACCAGGACCCAGCACCCAGCACCGGCTGCAATTCCAACTTTTCCAGAGTGGGAAAACATCAGAGTGCCTGGGGTTGGAAGCAAGGCTGGGCAGAGACACACATCCCAAATTCCCAAATCCCCAAATCCCCATTTTCCCTGCATCCCACTGCTTCCCACATCCCGGTTCCCCAAATCCCAACTTCCCTGTATCCCGTCACTTCCCAAATCCCACTGCTTCCCACATCCCATCTCCTCCTGCGTCCCATTTTCCTGTGCTCCCCTCTCCTCTTGCTTCCCATTTTCCCTCTTTCCCATTTTCCCTGCCTCCCATCTCCTTTCGCTCCCTGTTTTTCCCTGCTTCCCACCTCCCCCTGCATCCCATTTTCCTGTGCTCCCATCTCCTCTTTCATCCCATTTTTCCTGCTCCCATCTCCTCTTTCATCCCATTTTTCCTGCTCCCATCTCTCCCATATCCCATTTTCCCACAGTTCCCATTTTCCTCGTATCCCGTCTCTTGTATCCCATTTTCCCTGCATCCCATCTCTCTGCCCTGTTTTCCTTTTTCCCCACCTCCCCCCGTATCCCATTTCCCCCGCTTCCCATTTCCACCTGCATCCCATTTTCCCATTTTCCCCCTGCATCCCATCTCCTCCAGCTCCCCGTTTTTCCCTGCATCCCATTTTCTCCACTTCACATTTTCCCTGCTTCCCATTCCCACCTGCATCCCGTTTTCCCTGCATCCCATCCCTCTCCTACCCCATTTTCCCACTCTTCCCGTTTTCCTGGTATCCCATCTCTCTTGTATCCCATTTTCCCTGCTTCCCCTGTATCCCATTTTCTCCAGCTCTCCATTTTTCCATGCATCCCGTTTTCCCTTCTTCCCATTTTCTCCTCTTTCATCCCGTTTTCCCTGCATCCTATCTCCTCCAGCTCCCCTTTTTCCCTGCTTCCCATTTTCCCTGCTTCCCATCTCCTCTTGCTCTCTGTTTTTTCCCTGTTTCCCACTTTTCCATGCATCCCATTTTCTCTGCTTCACATTTTCCCTGTTTTCCATCTCTCCCTGCATCCCATTCCCACCTGTACCCCATTTTCCCTGCATTTCATCTCCACCTGCATCCCGTTTTCCATGCATCCCATCTCCCTCCTACCCCATTTTCCCACTCTTCCCATTTCCCTGGTATCCCATCTCTCTTGTATCCCATTTTCCCATTTTCCCCTGTATCCCATCTTCTCCAGCTCCCCGATTTTCCCTGCATCCCATTTTCCCTGCATCCCATTTTCCCCGTTTCTTATCTCCTCTTTTATCCCGTTTTCCCTGCTTCCCACCTCCTTCTGCATCCCATTTCCACCTGTATCCCATTTTTCCCTCCTTCCCATTTCCACCTGGATCCCACCTTCCCCTCTGTCCCATCTCCTCCAGCTCCCCGTTTTTCCCTGCACCCCGTTTTCCCTGCTTCCCATTTCCACCTGTTTCCCACCTCCTCCTGAATCCCATTTTCCTGTGCTCCCATCTCCTCTTTCGTCCCATTTTCCCTGCATCCCATCTCTCTCCTACCCCATTTTCCCACACTTCCTGTTTCCCTTTTATCCCATCTCTCTTGTATCCCATTTTCCCTGCTTCCCCTGTATCCCATCTTCTCCAGCTCCCCATTTTTCCATGCATCCCGTTTTCCCTGCTTCCCATTTTCTCCTCTTTCATCCCGTTTTCCCTGCATCCCATCTCCTCCAGCTCCCCTTTTTCCCTGCTTCCCATTTCCCCTGCTTCCCATCTCCTTTTGCTCTCTGTTTTTTCCCTGCTTCCCATTTTTCCTGCATCCCATTTTCCCTGCTTCCCATTTCCTCCTGAATCCCATTTTCCCTGTATCCCATCTCATCTCCTCCTGAATCCCATTTTCCCAATTTCCCATCTTCCCCTGCACCCCATCTCCTCCAGCTCCCCACTTTTCCATGCATCCCATTTTCTATGCTTCACATTTTCCCTGTTTTCCATCTCTCCCTGCATCCCATTCCCACCTGTACCCCGTTTTCCCTGCATTTCATCTCCACCTGCATCCCATTTTCCCTGCATCCCATCTCTCTCCTACCCCATTTTCCCACTCTTCCCGTTTCCCTTGTATCCCCTCTCTCTTGTATCCCATTTTCCCTTCTTCCCCTGTATCCCATTTTCTCCAGCTCCCCAATTTTCCACACATCCCGTTTTCTCTGCATCCCATTTTCCCTGCATCCCATTTTCCCCGTTTCTTATCTCCTCTTTCATCCCGTTTTCCCTGCTTCCCACCTCCTTCTGCATCCCGTTTCCACCTGTATCCCATTTTTCCCTCCTTCCCATTTCCACCTGGATCCCACCTTCCCCTCTATCCCATCTCCTCCAGCTCCCCGTTTTTCCCTGCACCCCGTTTTCCCTGCTTCCCATTTCTCCTGCTTCCCACCTCCTCCTGAATCCCATTTTCCTGTGCTCCCATCTCCTCTTTCGTCCCATTTTTCCTGCATCCCATCTCTCTCCTACCCCATTTTCCCACTCTTCCCGTTTCCCTTGTATCCCATCTCTCTTGTATCCCATTTTCCCTGCTCCCCCTGTATGCCATCTTCTCCAGCTCCCCATTTTTCCCTGCATCCCATTTTCCCTGTTTCTTTTCTCCTCTTTCATCCCATTTTCCCTGCTTCCCATCTCCTTTTGCTCTGTTTTTTCCCTGCTTCCCATTTTTCCTGCATCCCATTTTCCCTGCATCCCATCTCTCTCCTACCCCATTTTCCCACTCTTCCCGTTTCCCTGGTATCCCATCTCTCTTGTATCCCATTTTCCCTGCTTCCCCTGTATCCCATTTTGTCCAGCTCCCCATTTTTCCATGCATCCCATTTTCCCTGTTTCCCATTTTCTCCTCTTTCATCCCGTTTTCCCTGCATCCTATCTCCTCCAGCTCCCCTTTTTCCCTGCTTCCCATTTTCCCTGCTTCCCATCTTCTCCTGAATCCCATTTTCCCTGTTTCCCATCTCCCCGTTTCCCATTTCCACCTGTATCCCCACCTTCCCCTCTATCCCATGTCCTTCTGCTCCCTCTTTTTCCCTGCATCCCATCTCCTCTTGAATCCCATTTTCCCTGTATCCCATTTTCCCTTCTTCCCACTTTTCCCTGCATCCCATCCCCTCCAGCTCCCCACTTTTCCCTGCTTCCCATTTTTCCCCTCTTTCCCCTTATTTCCCCTCATTCCCTCAGGATCTGCTTCCCAGGAATCCGACCTTTTCCCGGGAATCCAACCCCTTCCCAGGAATCCAACCCCTTCCCGGGTATCCGACTTTTTCCTGGGAATCCCTTTTCCCTGCATCCCATTTTACCCACATCCCATCTCCTTTTGCCCTCTGTTTTTCCCCACTTCCCATTTTTCCTGCATCCCATTTTCCCTGCTCCCCATTTTCCCTGCATCCCATCACCACCTGTATCCCATTTTCCCTCCTTCCCACTTTTCCCTGCCTCCCATTTTTCCCTTCTTTCCCCTTCTCCCCTTCTTTCCCCTCATCCCCTTCAGGATCCCCTTCCCAGGAATCCGACCCCTTCCCCGGGTATCCGACCTTTTCCCGGGAATCCCTTTTCCCTGCATCCCATTTTACCCCCATCCCATCTCCTTTTGCCCCTCTGTTTTTCCCCGCTTCCCATTTTTTCTGCATCCCATTTTCCCTGCTCCCCATTTTCCCTGCTTCCCATTTCCACCTGTATCCCATTTCCACCTGTATCCCATTTTCCCTGCATCCCATCACCACCTGTATCCCATTTTCCCTCCAGCTCCCCACTTTTCCCTGCATCCCATTTTCCCTCCAACTCCCCACTTTTCCCTGCATCCCATTTTCCCCCTCTTTCCCCTTCTTTCCCCTCATCCCCTTCAGGATCTGCTTCCCAGGAATCCGACCCCTTCCCGGGTATCCGACCTTTTCCTGGGAATCCGACCTTTTCCCGGGAATCCCTTTTCCCTGCATCCCATTTCCTTTTGCCCTCTGTTTTTCCCCGATTCCCATTTTTCCTGCATCCCATTTTACCTGCATTCCATCACCACCTGTATCCCATTTTCCCTCCAGCTCCCCACTTTTCCCTGCTTCCCATTTTCCCCTCTTTCCCTTCTTTCCCCTCATTCCCTCCCCCTTCCCGGGTATCCGACCTTTTCCCGGGAATCCCTTTTCCCTGCATCCCATTTTACCCCCATCCCATCTCCTTTTGCCCCTCTGTTTTTCCCCGCTTCCCATTTTTTCTGCATCCCATTTTCCCTGCTCCCCATTTTCCCTGCTTCCCATTTCCACCTGTATCCCATTTCCACCTGTATCCCATTTTCCCTGCATCCCATCACCACCTGTATCCCATTTTCCCTCCAGCTCCCCACTTTTCCCTGCATCCCATTTTCCCTCCAACTCCCCACTTTTCCCTGCATCCCATTTTCCCCCTCTTTCCCCTTCTTTCCCCTCATCCCCTTCAGGATCTGCTTCCCAGGAATCCGACCCCTTCCCGGGTATCCGACCTTTTCCTGGGAATCCGACCTTTTCCCGGGAATCCCTTTTCCCTGCATCCCATTTCCTTTTGCCCTCTGTTTTTCCCCGATTCCCATTTTTCCTGCATCCCATTTTACCTGCATTCCATCACCACCTGTATCCCATTTTCCCTCCAGCTCCCCACTTTTCCCTGCTTCCCATTTTCCCCTCTTTCCCTTCTTTCCCCTCATTCCCTCCCCCTTCCCGGGTATCCGACCTTTTCCCGGGAATCCCTTTTCCCTGCATCCCATTTTACCCCCATCCCATCTCCTTTTGCCCCTCTGTTTTTCCCCGCTTCCCATTTCCACCTGTATCCCATTTTCCCTGCATTCCATCACCACCTGTATCCCATTTTCCCTCCTTCCCACTTTTCCCTGCTTCCCATTTTTCCCTTCTTTCCCCTTCTCCCCTTCTTTCCCCTCATTCCCTCAGGATCCACTTCCCAGGAATCCGACCTTTTTTTCCCAGGAATCCAACCCCTTCCCGGGTATCCGACCCCTTCCCCGGGTATCCGACCTTTTCCCGGGAATCCGCCCCCGGCCGGCAGCGCTGCCGGGAATCCCACGCACGGGAATGACTCAGGAAGGAGCTCCGCGTTCCCGACATTCCCCACCAGACCCGACCATCTGGGAAGGAGCAGCTCTCCACCAGACGTCCTGGAATTTCGGGATGGAAGCTTCCAGGAGGATCATCCTCAATCCCACTTTTTTTTTTTTTTTGGGGCTGTTTGGGGATCGCGATTCCAAATCCACAAAACCTCTGGAATTCTGCCCGCGCGATCCCCCAGCCTCCTCATTCCAAGCCCTGCAGCCAATCCCAGGAATAATTTTCCACGGGATCCCAGGAATAATTTTCCATGGGATCCCAGGAATAATTTTCCATGGGATCGAGAGGGGGGGGGTCGCCGCATCCTCCCCTCAGGGAAAATTCCCAAGTTTCAGGGAATCTTTCCCAGTTTTCCAAATTATTCCTTCAAATTATTCCCACTAATCCCCATCCCGATGGATGTTTTGGCCGCTCCAGCTGCTCCAGCCGGGAGCGATCCCAAGGAAAGACATCCCAGAGCATCCCCCAGGCTTTGGAAAAATCCCAAATCCCGGAATTTTTTTCAGGCGTGGAAAGAAGGAATTCCCACCGGGCCCAGCTCCACCTGTGCCCCCGCCCAAAGGTGATCCCAGAAAATTTTGGGAATTCGTTTCCCGGCCTGTGCTGACCCAGGATTGAGATCCCACGGCTCTGCCAAATTCCCAAATCATGGATGATCCATTCCCATCATTCCCATCATTCCCATGTGTCCGTAATTCCCAGATATCCCTCATTCCCATGTAGCCATCATTCCCATATTCCCATCATTCCCACGTGTCCCTCATTCCCACATTCCCATCATTTCTGTCTATCCCTCATTCCCACACATCCCTCATTTCCATGTGCCCATCATTCCCATGGATCCCTTCATTCCCAGATATTCCCATCATTCCCACATTCCCATCATTCCCATGTATCCATCATTCCCATATTCCCATCATTCCCATATTCCCATCATTCCCATCATTCCCACATTCCCATCATTCCTGTCTATCCCTCATTCCCACATATCCCTCTTTTCCATGTGCCCATCATTCCCATGGATCCCTTCATTCCCAGATATTCCCATCATTCCTACATTCCCATCATTCCAATGTATCCATCATTCCCATCATTCCCACATATCCATAATTCCCAGATATTCCTCATTCCTATATTCCCATCATTCCCAGGTGTCCATCATTCCCACCATTCCCATATATCCCTCATCCTGAAATATCCATAATTCCTATTTTCCCATCATTCCCAGATATCCATAATTCCCATCACTCCCATCACTCCCATCATTCCCATCATTCCCCTATTCCGATCATTCCCACATTACCATCATTCCCAGATATCCATAATTCCCATATTCCCATCATTCCCACACTCCCATAATTCCCATTTTCCCATCACTCCCACATTCCCATCATTCCCATGCAGTCATTATTCCCATCATTCCCGTATTCCCATCATTCCCATATTCCCATCACTCCGATATTTCCATAATTCCCATGCATCCATTATTCCCATATTCCCATTATTCCCACATTCCCCTCATTCCCATTTTCCCATCATTCCCACATTCCCATCATTCCCAGATATCCCTCATTCCCATTTTCCCATCACTCCCACATTCCCATCATTCCCATCATTCCCAGATATCCCTCATTCCCATATTCCCATCATTCCCAGATATCCCTCATTCCCATATTCCCATCATTCCCACGTGTCCATCATTCCCACATTCCCATCATTCCCATCATTCCCATCATTCCTAGATACCCCTCATTCTGAAATATCCATAATTCCTGTTTTCCCACTATTCCCATATTCCCATCACTCCCACATTCCCATCATTCCCACGTGTCCTTCCTTCCCATATTCCCACCATTATTTCCATCGTTCCCACATATCCATCATTCCCAGGTGTCCATCATTCCCACATTCCCATCATTCCCAGATATCCATCATTCCCGTCATTCCCCTATTCCCATCATTCCCATCATTCCCATCATTCCCAGATATCCATCATTCCCACATATCCGTCATTCCCAGATATTCCTCATTCTCATGTGTCCATCATTCCTAGATATCCCTCATTCTGAAATATCCATCATTCCCATTTTCCCACTATTCCCATTTTCCCGTAGTTTCCATTGTTCCCATCACTCCCATATTCCCATCATTCCCACGTGTCCTTCCTTCCCACATTCCCATCATTCCCACGTGTCCTTCCTTCCCACATTCCCATCATTCCCAGATATCCATCATTCCCACCTGTTCATTATTCCCCTATTCCCATCACTCCCATATTTCCATAATTCCCATGCATCCATCATTCCCATATTCCCATCATTCCCACGTGTCCATCATTCCCATCATTCCCATCATTCCCGTCTATCCCTCATTCCCACACATCCCTCTTCTCCATGTGCCCATCATTCCCATGGATCCCTCATTCAGAAATATCCATCATCCCCACATTCCCATCATTCCCACATTCCCATCCTTTCTAATATCCATCATTCCCATTTCCCATCACTCCCATCATTCCCATCTTTCCCATCATTCCCACATTCCCATCATTCCCATCATTCCCATCATTCCCACATATCCATCATTCCCAGATATTCCTCATTCCTATATTCCCATCATTCCAATGTATCCATCATTCCCAGGTGTCCATCATTCCCATCATTCCCATATATCCCTCATCCTGAAATATCCATGATTCCTATTTTCCCATCATTCCCAGATATCCATAATTCCCATCATTCCCATCATTCCCATCATTCCCATCATTCCTAGATATCCCTCATTCTGAAATATCCATCATTCCTATTTTCCCACTATTCCCATATTCCCATCATTCCCACGTGTCCTTCCTTCCCACATTCCCATCATTCCAATGTATCCATCATTCCCATCACTCCCACATTCCCATCATTCCCACGTGTCCTTCCTTCCCATATTCCCACCATTATTTCCATCGTTCCCACATATCCATCATTCCCAGGTGTCCTTCCTTCCCACATTCCCATCATTCCCAGATATCCATCATTCCCATCATTCCCCTATTCCCATCATTCCCACATTCCCATCCTTCCCAGATATCCATCATTCCCACATATCCGTCATTCCCAGATATTCCTCATTCTCATGTGTCCATCATTCCTAGATATCCCTCATTCTGAAATATCCATCATTCCCATTTTCCCACTATTCCCATTTTCCCGTAGTTTCCATTGTTCCCATCACTCCCATATTCCCATCATTCCCACGTGTCCTTCCTTCCCACATTCCCATCATTCCCAGGTATCCATCATTCCCACCTGTTCATTATTCCCATATTCCCATCATTCCCACACTCCCATAATTCCCACATTCCCATCACTCCCACATTCCCACCATTCCCATGCAGTCATTATTCCCATCATTCCCGTATTCCCATCATTCCCACGTGCCCATCATTCCCATATTCCCATCACTTCGATATTTCCATAATTCCCATGCATCCATTATTCCCATATTCCCATTATTTCCACATTCCCCTCATTCCCATTTTCCCATGATTCCCACATTCCCATCATTCCCAGATATCCCTCATTCCCATTTTCCCATCACTCCCACATTCCCATCATTCCCATATTCCCATCATTCCCAGATATCCATCATTCCCACATATCCATCATTCCCAGATATTCCTCATTCTCATGCGTCCATCATTCCCACATTCCCATCATTCCCATATTCTCATCATTCCTAGATATCCCTCATTCTGAAATATCCATCATTCCCATTTTCCCACTATTCCCATTTTCCCGTAGTTTCCATTGTTCCCATCACTCCCATATTCCCATCATTCCCACGTGTCCTTCTTTCCCACATTCCCATCATTCCCAGGTATCCATCATTCCCACCTGTTCATCAATCCCATCATTCCCATCATTCCCATCATTCCTACACTCCCATCATTCCCATTTTCCCATCACTCCCATCATTCCCATCTTTCCCATCATTCCCAGATATCCCTCATTCCCACATTCCCATCATTCCCATCATTCCCACATATCCATCATTCCCATTTTCCCCTCATTCCCACATTCCCATCATTCCCACATTCCCATCATTCCCACATATCCATCATTCTCATGTGTCTGTCACTCCCACATTCCCATCATTCCCAGGTGTCCATAATTCCCACTTTCCCATATTCCCATCATTCCCATATTCCCATCATTCCCACATTCCCATAATTCCCACCTGTCCATCATTCCCAGATATCCCTCATTCCCATTTTCCCATCACTCCCACATTCCCATAATTCCCATCATTCCCATCATTCCCATCACTCCCACATTCCCATCACTCCCACATTCCCATCATTCCCACATTCCCATCACTCCCACATTCCCATCATTCCCATCATTCCCATCATTCCCACATTCCCATCATTCCCACATTCCCATCACTCCCACATTCCCATCATTCCCATCATTCCCTCATTCCCATCATTCCCATCATTCCCATCACTCCCATCATTCCCATCACTCCCACATTCCCATCATTCCCACATTCCCATCACTCCCACATTCCCATCATTCCCATCATTCCCTCATTCCCATCATTCCCATCCTTCCCATCACTCCCATCATTCCCATCACTCCCACATTCCCACCATTCCCACATTCCCATCATTCCCACATTCCCACCATTCCCACATGATCCCCCCCCCCCATGATCAACCCCTTTTTTACCCCGATTCCCCTTTTTTTACCCCAAATCCCATTCCCCATTTTTTTTTCCCCGGGAGCCTTTCCCAGCCCATTCCCGCTTGGAGCAGCCCCAGATCAAACAACTCCCGACCTTTCCATCGACATTCCCGCTTTTCCAGCCTCGACCCCGAGCTGGAAAAGGTCAGATTGCACCTGGATAACCCCGGAAATGCCAAAGACCGGACTGGGATCCGGCCAGGATGAGTCAGATCCCAGGAATCCTCCATGGAATCCACAGCCCTGGGAATCCTTTCCCAGTTTTCCTGGGAAACAACTCCCATCCCTCCAAATATCCCAGTTTTTCCTGGGAATCCTGGAATTCCAGCACTTCCTGCCCTCCGGAGCCGTCCCAGCCCCACCCAAGGCTCCTTCCTGGTGCTTCCCACCCTTCCTGGAACAGATTTTCCCTTCAGATCCCGGGATTTCCCTGTCAAATCCCAGGATTTCCCTGTCAGATCCTGGGATTTCCCTGTCAGATCCCAGGATCTCCCTGTCAGATCCCAGGATTTCCCTGTCAAATCCCAGGATTTCTCATCACATCCTGGGATTTTCCCATTCGATCCAGGGATTTTCCCATTGGATCAGGGGATTTTCCTGTCAGATCCTGGGATTTTCCCTTCAGATCCTGGGATTTTCCTGTCAGATCCTGGGATTTTCCCATCATATCCCAGGATTTTCCCATCAAGTCCCAGGATTTTCCCTTCAGATTCCAGGATTTTCCCATGAGATCCTGGGATTTTACCTGTCAGATCCTGGGATTTCCCCCCTCAAATCCCGGGATTTCCCCCTCAGATCCCAGGATTTTTCCACCAGATTCCAAGATTTTCCCTTCAGATCCTGGGATTTTCCTATCAGATCCCAGGATTTTCCTGTCAGATCCCGGGATTTTCCCATCATATCCCAGGATTTTCTCATGAGATCCTGGGATTTTCTTGCCAAATCCTGGGATTTTCCCATCAGATCCCAGGATTTTAATGTCAGATCCTAGGCTTTTCCTGTCTGATCCCAGGATTTTCCCCTCAGATCCTGGGATTTTCCCATTGGATCTTGGGATTTTCCTGTCAGATCCTGGAATTTTCCCTTCAGATCCCAGGATTTTCCCCTCAGATCCCGGGATTTTCCCTTCAGATTGTGGGATTTTCCTGTCATATCCCAGTACTTTTCTATCAGATCCCAGGATTTTCCTGTCAGATCCTGGGATTTTCCCATCAAATCCCAGGATTTTCCCTTCAGATCCCAGGATTTTCCCATGAGATCCCGGGATTTTTTTGTCAAATCCTGGGATTTCCCTGTCAGATCCCAGGATTTTCCTGTCAGATCCTGGCATTTTCCCCTTTGGATCCCAGGATTTCCCTGTCAGACCTTGGGATTTTCCCGTCAGATCCCAGGATTTTACCTGTCAGATCCTTGGCTTTTCCTGTCAGATCCTTGGCTTTTCCTGTCAGATCCTGGGGTTTTCCTGTCTGATCCCGGGATTTTCCCATGAGATCCCGGGTTTTCCCCCGCCAGATCCCGGGATTTTGACGGGCGGGGTTTTTGGGGCCGTTGTTGGCCCCGGCTCCGGAGCTTCCCGAGGTTTCCCGGGGGCTGTCGGGAGCCTCGGCCTCTTCCTGTTCCCCTTTTGCTGCCGCTGCCGCCGCCTCAAACACGGCCCCGACGGCGTCCCGGCCCTGCCGGCCCCGTGACCCCCGGGATCCGCCCCCGGAACCCCCGGGATCCGCCCCCGGAACCCCCAGGATCCGCCCCCGGAACCCCCGGGATCCGCCCCTGGAACCCCCGGGATCCGCCCCCGGAACCCCTGGGATCCACCCCCGGAACCCCCGGGATCCGCCCCCGGAACCCCTGGGATCTGTCCCCATAACCCCTGGGATCCGCCCCCATAATCCCTGGGATTGATCCCCGTAATTCCTGGGATCTGCCTCTGTAACCCCCGGGATCCGCCCCTGTAACCCCTGGGATCCGCCCCCATAATCTCTGGGATCCGTCCCCGTAACTCCCAGGATCCGCCCCCATAACCCCTGGGATTGATCCCCATAATTCCTGGGATTGATCCTCGTAAATCCTGGGATCCGTCCCCGTAATTTCTGGGATTGATCCCTGTAATTCCTGGGATTGGTCCCCATAATTCCTGGGATCCATCCCAGTCCTTCCCAGGATCCTTCCCCTGATCCTTTCTGGGATCCTTCCTGGGATGGATCCCCATAATTTCTGGGATCAATCCTCATAATTTCTGGGATTGATCCCCATAATTCCTGGGATGGATCCTCATAATTCCTGGGATTGATCCCCATAATTCCTGGGATTGATCCTCATAATTCCTGGGATCCATCCCAGTCCTTCCCAGCATCCTTCCCTTGATCCTTTCTGGGATCCTTCCCAGGATCCATCCCTGCCCTTCCTGGAATCTTTCCCAGGATTCTCCCTGGGATCCATCCCTGTTCTTCCTGGGATCTTTCCTGGGATCCTTCCCCTGATCCTTCCTGGGATCCTTCCTGGGATTGATCCCCATAATTCCTGGGATTGATCCTCATAATTCCTGGGATCCATCCCAGTCCTTCCCAGGATCCTTCCCCTGATCCTTCCTGGGATCCTTCCCAGGATCCATTCCTGGGATCCTTCCCTGGCCTCCTCAGGATCCATTCCCAGGATCCTTCCTGGGATCCTTTCTGGGATCCTTCCCCGGATCCATTCCCGGGATCCTTCCTGGGATCCATCCCTGTCCTTTCCGAGATCCTTCCAGGGATCTTTCCCAGGATCCATCCCTGCTCTTTCTGGGATCCACCCCAGCTCTTCCCAGGATCCATTCCCAGGATCCTCCCTGGGATCCACCCTGAGGGCCAACACAGCCAAACCCGTGGGATTTTCCATGGGAAACCCTCCTTTTATTCCCCGTGGGAATTTTCCTGCTGGTTATCCCGGGTTTTGCCCTTTCCTGGTGGCGGAGGAACCCTGGAGATCCCACCCGGAAAATTTCCCGGATTTCCCGCTCCATCCCACCAGGGGGGAAAAAACAACCCCAAAGGATTCCAACTCCGCATTCCCAGCCCTTGGAAAAGCTCTGGACACCGTGGATCCTCCGGGTGGAGGCCGGGGACTCTCATCCTGCTCCTGGAATTTCCCGGCTCTGAGATTCCCAAATCCTTCCCGACTCCAGGTCAGACTCCAGGTGTTCCCAGTGATCCCCTGGGACATTCCAGCGCCCCCCGGGACCTTCCCAGACGGGGATCCTCGTCCCAATCCCAGCGATCCGGCGGCGGGATCGTTCCGAGAGGGTCACGGAATCCCCCCCCCGGATCCACCCAATCCCAGCAAAACCCGCAGCATTCCCAATCCCAGCTTCCAGAAGGGACGGGAAAACCTCGCTTCCAGCAAATCCCATGGAATTCCCGGTGCTCGGCTCTCGTATTCCCAAATTCCCGAGTTTCCACCTCCACTATCCCCCCCCCGCCGCCGGCTCCTCCAGGAGCTCATCCCGGTTTTACCGGAATGTTGGGAAGGGGAGGGTGGGAACAACTCCTGCTCCCGTTCCCTCGGCTCTTCCCGGCGTTTCCCGAATTTGGGAAGCGGCTCTCACCTTCCCACGGGATCGAATCCCCAATCCCCAATCCCAGCTCCTGGTGGGATCGGATCCTGAATCCCAAATCCCAAATCCCAAATCCCAAATCCCAAATCCCTGCTCCTGGTGGGAATCGGATGCTGAATCCCAAATCCCAAATCCCAAATCCCAAATCCCGGCTTCTGGTGGGAATCGGATCCTGAATGCCAAATCCCAAATCCTGAATCCCAAATCCCAGTGGGAATTGAATCCTGAATCCCAAATCCCAAATCCCAAATCCCAGCTCCTGGTGGGAATCGGATCCTGAATCCCAAATCCCAAATCCCAAATCCCGGCACCTGGTGGGAATTGGATCCCAAATCCCAAATCCCAGTGGGAATTGAATCCTGAATCCCGAATTCCAGTGGGAATTGAATCCCGAATCCTGAATTCTGGCTCCTGGTGGGATTGGATCCTGAGTCCCAAATGCCGAATCCCGATCCCAAATCCCAAATCCCAAATCCCAAATCCCAAATCCTGGTGGGAATCAGATCCCAGATCCCAAATCCCAAATCCCGGCACCTGGTGGGGATCAGATCCCAAATCCCAAATCCTGAATCCCAAATCCTGGCTCCCAATGGGATCAGATCCTGAATCCCGGCTCCTGGTGGGAATTGGATTCTGAATCCCAAATCCAAAATCCCAAATCCTGGCTCCTGGTGGGAATCGGATCCCAAATCCAGAATCCTGAATCCCGGTGGGAATCAAATCCCGAATCCCAAATCCCGAATCCCGAATCCCGGTGGGGATCGGATCCTGAATCCCAAATCCCGAATCCCGAATCCCGAATCCCGGACGCTTCCAGACAGCGCTTCCCAGCCAACCGGGACGAAAACCTGGCAAAAGCAGCCGGAAAACTCCGGGACCCCCTCACCTGCACGGCGGAGCTTGGGGAACCCGCCGGGAATTCCGGGCGCGGATTCCCGGGAATCTCCCGGCGCTGGGGTGGCGGGGATATCCCGGGAGAATCCGGGGCGGGGCTGGGGGGATATCTTGGGAGAAGCCGGGGCGGGATGGGGGGGATATCCCGGGAGAAGCCGGGGCGGGCTGGGGGGGGATATCCCGGGAGAATCCGGGGCGGGGATGGCGGGGATGGGGGGGATATCCCGGGAGAAGCCGGGGCGGGAATGGGGGGGATGGGGGGGATATCCCGGGAGAAGCCGGGGCGGGAATGGGGGGGATGGGGGGGATATCCCGGGAGAAGCCGGGGCGGGAATGGGGGGGATATCCCGGGAGAAGCCGGGGCAGGGATGGGGGGGATGGGGGGGATATCCCGGGAGAAGCCGGGGCAGGATGGCGGGGCTGGGGGGGATATCCCGGGAGAATCCGGGGCGGGATGGGGGGGTTGAGGGGGGATATCCCGGGAGAAGCCGGGGCAGGGATGGGGGGGAATGGGGGGGATATCCCGGGAGAAGCCGGGGCGGGATAGGGGGGATATCCCGGGAGAATCCGGGGCGGGATGGGGGGGATGGCGGGGATATCCCGGGAGAATCCGGGGCGGGGATGGCGGGGATATCCCGGGAGAATCCGGGGCGGGGATGGCGGGGATATCCCGGGAGAATCCGGGGCGGGCTGGGGGGGTTGAGGGGGATATCCCGGGAGAATCCGGGGCGGGATGGGGGGGATATCCCGGGAGAATCCGGGGCGGGATGGGGGGGATGGGGGGGATATCCCGGGAGAAGCCGGGGCAGGGATGGGGGGGTTGAGGGGGGATATCCCGGGAGAATCCGGGGCAGTGATGGCCGGGATGGGGGGGATATCCCGGGAGAAGCCGGGGAGGGATGGGGGGGATATCCCGGGAGAAGCCGGGCCGGGATGGGGGGGATGGGGGGGATATCCCGGGAGAAGCCGGGGCGGGCTGGGGGGGTTGAGGGGGATATCCCGGGAGAATCCGGGGCGGCTCCCGGGGCGCGGAAGGAGCCGGGGCAGGAAGGGGGAAGGCGCGGGGGGGGCGGTGCCGGGAAGCGCCGCCGCTCCCCCCCCCCCCGGTGGTGCCGGGATCCCCGGGATCCTGGGAATCCTGGGAATCCTGGGAATTCCGCCCGCGGGACGGGACGGACCCGACCCGCACAGAGGGGCTGGGAATGATGGGAACGCCAGGAGGGAAACCGGGAAGAGGCGCGGTGGGGCGCGCCCCTGATCCCGCAGCGGCGATCCCGGGATTTGCTGGGAATTCCCGGCGGGAATGGGGAAGTGAAGGAGGGGGGGGTGAGCTCCTCCTGAAATTCCAGGTGGGAATTCCTGTGGAGCTGCAGCCCCTGCCGGGATTCTTCTCCCAGCCCGTTCCTGACCCAGAGGATCCTTCCCAATCCTGGGATTCCCGGGATCCTGGGAATTCTGCCTCGAGGATCCTTCACCAAGGAGGAATCCCAATCCTGATCCCAATCCCAATCCCAATCTGGATTCTAATCTCAATCCCAATCTGGATTCTAGTCCCAATCCCAATGCCAATCCCGATCCCAATCCAGATCCCAGAGTGGTTTAAAATTATGGGAATGCCAGGAGGAAAAATGGGAAGAGGAGGGGAGCAGTGGAGTGCGCCCCTGATCCCACAGTTTGGGCGCGTGTGCTGGGAATTCCCCGTGGGAATGGGGAAGTGAGGTGGGAATTCCCAAAATTCCAGGTGGGAATTCCTGTGGAGCTGCAGCCCCTGCCGGGATTCTTCTCCCAGCCCATTCCTGACCCAGAGGATCCTTCCCAATCCTGGGATTCCCGGGATCCTGGGAATTCTGCCCCAAGGATCCTTCACCAAGGAGGAATCCCAATCCCGATCCCAATCCCAATCCTGATCCTGATCCCAATCCCAATCCCAATCCCGATCCCAGAGTGGTTTAGGGATTGCTGGGAATGCCAGGAGGAAAAGTGGGAAGGGAAGGGAAGGGGAGCCGTGGGGTGCCCCTGATCCCACAGTTTGGGGGTGGCTGCGATCCCGGGATGTGCTGGGAATTCCCAGTGGGAATGGGGAAGTGAAGGGGGGGAGGGAACCCTTCCCGAAATTCCCAGTGGGAATTCCTGTGGAGCTGCAGCCCACGACGGAGTCCAAAGACACCCGGCTCATCCCCATCCCACTCCCATTCCCATTCCCAATCCCATTCCCATTTCCAATTCCCATTCCCACTCCCAATCCTAATCCCATTCCCATCCCCATTCCCATCCCATTCCCACTCCCATTCCCAATCCTAACCCAATCCCATTCCCACTCCCATCCCCATTCCCATTTCCATTCCCAATCCCATTTCCATTCCCAATCCTAACCTAATCCCACTCCCAATCCCATTCCCATACCCATCTCCATTCCCACTCCCATTCCCAATCCTAACCTAATCCCATCCCCAATCCCATCCCCATCCCCATCTCCATCCCCAATCCTAACCCAATCCCAATCCTATTCCCAATCCCAATCCCAATCCCATTCCCAATCCCATTTCCATTCCCAATCCCAATCCTAATCCCATTCCCAATCCCATTCCCATCCCCATTCCCATCCCCATTCCCACTCCCATTCCCAATCCCATTCCCAATCCCACTCCCATTCCCATCCCCATCCCCATCCCCACTCCCATTCCCAATCCTATTCCCATCCCCATTCCCATCCCCAATCCCAATCCCATTCCCATTCCCCCATCTCCTTTTCCTTCCCCTCTGCTCCCAAATTTTCCCTGATCCAGGTGGTCCCACCCGGCCACGACCCCAAAAATTCGGGAAGGACCCCGCAGGGTGCGCGGGGCTCCCCCATTGCCCACAACCCCCGGGGAATTCCGACATCCCCTTCTCTGGAATTCCACATCCCGGATAATCCACCTCGAATTCCCCTTTAGGGACCCCAAATCCCGGGATCCCGGGCAGATCCCTGGATCCCCTGGATCCCCTGGAAGATTCCCATTCCCGGCTGTTCCCGAGCTCTCCCACGCACTCGGAGCTGCGCAGTTCCCACGCTCCCGGCTGGAATCCTGCATCCTCGGGGCTGCCCGGGAATTTCCCTGGATCTCGAATCCCCCCATCCCAAAAATTCCCTCCGGGAATCTCCGCGGCTCTCGGATCATCCCCCCCATCCCAAAAATTCCCCCCTGGAATCTCCACGCAGGAGTTCGGACGGGAACCATCCCGCTCCTCCTCCTCCTCCTCCTCCTCCTCCTCGCCCTTCTCCCGTCCCATCCCACCTCCAATCCCGGGCGATTTTGGGCTTGGAAAACGCTGCCCCCCCAAATTCCCGATGGAGAATTCCCGATGGATAATTCCCGATGGATAATTCCCGATGGATAATTCCCGATATGATCCCAAATGCCGGCGGATTCCCGCGGACTCACTCCGGAGGCGGCTGAGCCATCCCATGCTCCCTTTTCCCTTTCCAAAGGCGATCCCGTGGTCGCTCCGGGAACGGTTCCCGGGAAACCGCTGCTCCCTCCCCCCTTTCCTTCCACTTCCCAATTTTCCCCTTTTTCCATTGGCACGGAGAGCTGGGAATCAAAATCCGTCGGGATTTTTTTTTTTTTAATTATTATTTTTCCTTTTTTTTTTTTTTTTTTTTTCCCCTTTCCCTCTCCCATCGCTAGGGAGCGACGCTTTGGAATTGCGGCATCCCGGGAAAAAATAAAATAAAAAAAAAATAAAATAAAAGATAATAAATTAAAATAAAGTAAAATAAAGTAAAATAAAATAAAATAAAATAAAATAAAATAAAGTAAAATAAAATAAAAATAAAATAATATAAAATAAAATAAAGTAAAATAAAATAAATTAATATAAAATAAAATAAAATAAAATAAAATAAAATAAAGTAAAATAAAATAAAAATAAAATAATATAAAATAAAATAAAGTAAAATAAAATAAATTAATATAAAATAAAATAAAATAAAATAAAATAAAATAAAATAAAATAAAATAAAGATAAAATAAAGTAAAATAAAATAAAATTAATATAAAATAAAATAAAATAAAATAAAGATAAAATAAAATAAATAAAAATAAAATAAAATAAAGATAAAATAAAGTAAAATAAAATAAAATTAATATAAAATTAATATAAAATAAAATAAAGATAAAATAAAATAAAATAAAATAAAGATAAAATAAGATAAAATAAAATAAATTAAATTAAATTAAAATAAAATTAAATTAAAGTAAAATAAAATAAGATAAAAAATAAATAAAAAATAAAATAAAATAAAATAAATAGAAATAAAATAAAATAAAATAAAATAAAATAAAATAAATAGAAATAAAATAAAAAATAAAATAAAATAAAATAAAATAAAAAAAAAATAAAATAAAATATTTTTTTTTTTTTTTCATAGGGATTCACTCACTTTTTTTTGATGAGCTCCGCGGGATCCGGCCGGGATTTGGGAGCGGGAGAAGTTGGAGCCGCTTCCAGGGGTCGGACGGAGCCGTTCCCGGCGCCGGGAATGCCGCGGGTTCTTGCTGCCATCTTCTGGAGCTGGGACAAAAACATCCCAACCTTCCCTCCCCCTCATTCCCCCCCTCCCCCGTTCCAGCATTCCAGGGAATTCGGGGCTTCCCGGCCGTCCAAACCTCAATCATTCCATTATTTACTTGGATAATTCCACTTCGGAATGAGTTTTGGGGGACTTTTCCCGAGGAAAATCCTGGAAAAGCGCGGGAATGAGGGTGGGTGGGTGGGTGGATGGGGTCAGGTTGTGGGTTCATCCCATTTTTCCTCATCCTTTGGGATCAGGGTTGGGGAAAGGGATTGGAGGGATGGATCGGGCTGAAATTCCCGGATTTTTCCCTTCTTTTCCCATCTCCTGGAGGGAATCATTTGGATTGCTGCATCCCGGGGCAATCTGAAAGGATTTGGGAATCCCAAAAATCTGGGATTTTCCATAAATTATCCCCCGGAATATTCCCAACCCTTGACCCCCAGATCAGCCCCACCAGGGCCTGCGAAATTCCCTGGAAAAGGAACATTCCAGGAAGGAAGGAAAAAAAACCCCAAAAAGCAGGAATTGGGCAAGAAGAGGTGGAAACTTTCCCCAAATTTGGGCCCATCCCGGGAACCCTGGCAGGGCCTCAGCCCCTTCCCCCCTGCCCTCCCCCTCCGTCCCATCCCATTCCCAACCTCCCACGATTTCCATGGAAACCGCGGATCCCAATCCCATGGCAACCCCCCATGGCAACGGGCAGCTCCCACATCCCGGAGCAGCAGCAGCAGCAGGAGGAGGAGGAGGAGGAGGAGGAGGAGGGAAAGGACCCGGGAATGCTGGGCCTGGAGGGCTCTGCTCCCTGCCTGAATTCATGGAATTCATGGAATTCCCAGAAATCCTGGAGCTCGGCCCCGTGAGGGAGGCTGGAAAAGCAAATTCCCGGGAATGCGGAGTGGGATTTCTGTCCTGGGACGCTCCCAGGGATTCTCTGGGAATCCCAGCCCAGCCAGGAATCCCTTCCCAGGATCCCAGCATCCCAAGCTCCCCTTTCCCACTGGAAGCCATTCCCTGGCTCCCTCCATCCTTCATCCCAAATCCCCAATCCCAGCTCTCCTTTCCCTCTGGAAAAGGATCCAAGGATTCCCTGGATCCTCCCCTGATCCAGCTGCACATTCCCAGCTGCTCTCCCAGCCTGGCGTTGGATCCAGCCCCATCCCGACTCCTCCTTGGGAAGGAATTTCGGGATCCAGGGATTTCCCTGGGAATTGGGGACTCCAGGAAGGGTCTCCCTTCCCTTTTCCATCCCCGGATTCCATAAAAATCCCTCGGGATGGATCCTGAGTGTCCTTGATCCCAGAATCCCGGAATGGTTTGGGATGGGATCCATGGACCTTCAATCCCATCCCAGGGACACTTCCCACCATCCCAGGGTGATCCAAATCCACCCTTGGACGCTCCCAGGGATTCTCTGGGAATCCCAGCCCAGCCAGGAATCCCTTCCCAGGATCCCAGCATCCCAAGCTCCCCTTTCCCATGGAATTCCTTCCATTCCCAGCTCTCCCAGCCTGCCATTGGATCCAGCCCCATCCCGACTCCTCCTTGAGAAGGAATTTCGGGATCCAGGGGCTTCCCTGGGAACTGGGGACTCCAGGAAGGGTCTCCCTTCCCTTTTCCATCCCCGAATTCCATAAAAATCCCTCGGGATGGATCCTGAGTGTCCTTGATCCCAGAATCCCGGAATGGTTTGGGATGGAATCCATGGACCCTTAATCCCATCCCATTCCCACCCCGATCCAACCTTTCCTGGGACATTCCCAGGGATTCTCTGGGAATTCCATTCCAGCCCCTTCCCTCATTCCATCCCCATCCCCAGCTCCCGGAAGGGGCGGGAGGATCTCTCCTGGTGCCTTTTTCCCGCTGTTTCCCACGGAAAACGCACCGGGAAAATTTGGAAAATTTGGGAGCGGGGGGGAGGGGGCCATGATGCTCCCGCCGTTGCCAAGCAACGGGAAGCGCTATTGCGCATGCGCAGCAACGCCCCCGAGATAACGCACGCGTTGCCAGGCAACGAGGGACGCTCGGGTGCGCGCATGCGCAGTGGGCTCCGCGCAGCGGCCGTTGCTGGGGGGGGGTGGGGTGTAACGGGAGCCGCGCATGCGCAGTAACGGGCGCGCACCTGCCCCCAGGTGCGCTCATGGAGCCGGGGGAGGACGGGGCGGGCCCAGGCCCGAGCCTGGAGCTCGCGGAGCTCGAGCCCGAGCCTGAACTCGATCCTAAACTCCATCCCAAGCCGGATCCCGGCGCCGATCCCGGTACCGATCCCGGTACCGGTCCCGATCCCGATTCCGGTCCCGCTCCCGTTGCTGATCCCGGTCCCGGTACCGATCCCGGTACCGATGCCGTTCCCGATGCTGTTCCCGATGCCGTTCCCGATGCCGGTGCCGATGCCGGTACCGGGTCCGGTGCGGACTGGGCGCGGCAGCAGCGAATCGCCGCCCGCCGGACCCGCATCGATGTCCGGCGCCGGTGAGGAACGGGGGGCCGGGCCCCATTCCCGGTTTTCCAGAGGGATGGGGGTGGTCCTGGGGGGGTTCCCCACCCCAAACTGGGCCGGAGATCAGGAGCCGACCCCAAAGCCGGGGCTCCGAATCGGAACCGGGGCTCGGAACCGAAACCGGGACTCGGAAGCAGAACCGGGACTCGGGATTCGTCCCAAACCCATCCCAGGGCCTCAGGAACATTCCCAGAACTCAGAGTCCATCCCAAACCGAGTCCCAGGCTCAGGATCCATCCCAAACCCAATCCCAGGCTTGGGATCCCTCCCAAACACACCCCACGGGCTCAGGATGGACCCCAAATCCCTCCCAGGGGCTCAGGAATATTCCCAGAAATCAGGATCCATCCCAAATCCAATCCCAGGACTCAGGATCCATCCCAAACCTATCCTAGGGGCTCAGGTACATTCCCAGGACTCAGGGTCCATCCCAAACCCAATCCCAGGCTCAGGATCCATCCCAAACCCATCCCCAGTGCTCAGGACCATTCCCAGTGCTCCAAACCCATCCCAAACCCAATCCCAGGCTCAGGATCCATCCCAAAGGCCCAGGATCCATCCCAAACCCAATCCCTGGGCTCAAGATCCATCCCAAAGGCTTGGGATCCATCCCAAACCCATCCCCAGTGCTCAGGACCATTCCCAGTGCTCCAAACCCATCCCAAACCCAATCCCAGGCTCAGGATCCAATCCCAGGGCTCCAAACCCATCCCAAACCCATCCCCAAGGCTCGGGATCTAATTCCAAACCCAATCCCAGAGCTCAGGATCCATCCCAAACCCAATCCCAAAGGCTCAGGATCCATCCCAAAGGCTCAGGATCCATCCCAAACCCAATACCAGAGCTCAGGATCCATCCCAAAGGCCCAGGATCCATCCCAAAGGCTCAGGATCCATCCCAAACCCAATCCCAAAGGCTCAGGATCCATCCCAAAGGCTCAGGATCCATCCCAAACCCAATACCAGAGCTCAGGATCCATCCTAAACCCAATCCTAGACTCAGGATCCATCCCAATCCCAATCCCAGGCTCAGGATCCATCCCAAAGGCCCAGGATCCATCCCAATCCCAATCCCAGACTCAGGATCCATCCCAAAGGTTCAGGATCAATCCCAATCCCAAAGCTCAGGACCATTCCCAGGGCTCCAAACCCATCCCAAACCCAATCCCAGAGCTCAGGATCCACCCCAAAGGCTCAGGATCCATCCCAATCCCAGACTCAGGATCCATCCCAAACCCCAATCCCGAGCTCAGGATCCATCCCAATCCCAATCCCGGACTCAGGATCCATCCCAAACCCAACCCCAAAGGCTCAGGATCCATCCCAAAGGCTCAGGATCCATCCCAAACCCAATCCCAGAGCTCGGGACCATTCCCAGGGCTCCAAACCCATCCCAAATCCATTCCCAGGGCTCAGGATCCACCCCAAATGCTCAGGATCCATCCCAGTCCCAGACTCAGGGTCCATCCCAAAGGCCCAGGATCCATCCCAATCCCAAACCTGGACTCAGGATCCATCCCAAACCCAATCCCAGAGCTCAGGATCCACCCCAAAGGCTCAGGATCAATCCCAATCCCAGACTCAGGATCCATCCCAAATCCCAATCCCGAGCTCAGGATCCATCCCAATCCCAATCCCGGACTCAGGATCCATCCCAAATCCAATCCCAGAGCTCAGGATCCACCCCAAAGGTTCAGGATCAATCCCAATCCCAGACTCAGGATCCATCCCGAATCCCAATCCCGAGCTCAGGATCCATCCCAATGCCAGACTCAGGATCCATCCCAAAGGCTGAGGATCCATCCCAATCCCAATCCCAGAGCTCGGGACCATTCCCAGGGCTCCAAACCCATCCCAAATCCATTCCCAGGGCTCAGGATCCATCCCAAAGGCTGAGGATCCATCCCAATCCCAATCCCGAGCTCAGGATCCATCCCAATCCGAAACCCAGAGCTCAGGATCCACCCCAAAGGCTCAGGATCCATCCCAATCCCAGGCTCAGGATCCATCCCAAAGGCTCAGGATCCATCCCAAATCCCAATCCCGAGCTCAGGATCCATCCCAATCCCAGGCTCAGGATCCACCCCAAAGGCTCGGGATCCATCCCAATCCCAGGCTCAGGATCCATCCCAAAGGCTCGGGATCCATCCCAATCCCAGTCCCAATCCCAGAGCTCAGGACCATTCCCAAATCCCAGCACATTCCCACACTGGGGGCTGGGAGGGGACAGGGGCCCAGGAGTGTCCCCAAAGCGGCCCCAGGCCGGGGCCTCCCCTGGATCCCAAACATTCCCAAACAATTCCCGGGCGGACGCAGGAGCTCTGGGATCCCCCTGGGAGGAGATTCCCGATCCCAGGGATCACCATTCCCAATCCCAGCCGATCCCAAAGTTCAGGACATCTCATCCCTGGGACAGTCCCGTTCCCACTTGGACAAATCCCCGTTCCCAGCCCCGGATCCATCCCGGGATCCTTTCCCCAAAGGATTTTCCCTGGGATCGAACTGGATCCCATGGATTCCCCATCCGGATCAGATCCCACCGAGCTGGGGCTGGGTCAGGATCCCGCTTTTCCCGCTGTTTTTAGGGAAAATTGGGATGGAAAGCACCGCTTCCCCCCAGCCTGACCCACAGCGAGGTGCCCGTGGATCCCATTCCCAGCAGGAATTCCGAATTCATGGAATCTCACCTGTCAACCCCGCCGGGCTCCTCCTTCCCTTCCCGATCCCAAATCCTTTCCTGATCCCACCTGGGATTGATCCCATTGGAAGGATCCCATTGGGATCATCCCTAATCTCTTCCCTGATCCCACCTGGGATTGATCCCATTGGAATATCCCAAGTGGGAAGGATCCCACTGGGATCATCCCAAATCCTTTCCAGATCCCACTGGAATATCCTGAGTGGGAAGGATCCCATTGGGATCATCCCTAATCTCTTCCCTGATCCCACCTGGGATTGATCCCATTGGAAGGATCCCATTGGGATCATCCCTAATCTCTTCCCTGATCCCACCTGGGACTGATCCCACTGGAAGGATCCACCGGGGTCATCCCAAATCCCTCCCTGATCCCACCTGGGACTGATCCCACTGGAATATCCCAAGTGGGAAGGATCCCACTGGGATCATCCCAAATCCTTTCCAGATCCCATTGGAATATCCTGAGTGGGAAGGATCCAACCAGGATCATCCCAAACCCTTTCCCGATCCCACTGGAATGTCCTGAGTGGGAAGGATCCCACTGGGATCATCCCAAATCCCTTCCCTGATCCCACTGGAATATCCCGAGTGGGAAGGATGCCATTGGGATCATCCCAAACCCTTTCCCGATCCCACTGGAATGTCCTGAGTGGGAAGGATCCCACTGGGATCATCCCAAATCCCTTCCCGGATCCCATTGGAATATCCTGAGAAGGAAGGATCCAACCAGGATCATCCCAAATCCTTTCCTGATCCCATTGGAAGGATCCAACCAGGATCATTCCAAATCCTTTCCCAAGGAAGCACCTGGGACTGATCCCACTGGAATCTCTTGAGTGGGAAGGATCCCACCGGGATCATCCCAAATCCCTTCCCCGATCCCATTGGAATATCCTGAGAAAGAAGGATCCCACCAGGATCATCCCAAATCCCAAAAAAATCATCATCCCAATCCCAAAACCCCCCAAAAATTATATTAATTAAATTCACATTAATTATATCATATTACAATATATTCTATTATTTTTATTATATTACATTACATTATATTAGAATATATTAGTTTATATTATATTGGTTTATATTATATTGGATTATAATATAATATATAATATTATATTATATTGGATTATATTGGACTATATTGGATTATATTATATTATATTATATTATATTATATTATATTATATTATATTATATTTATTATATTTATATAAATTTTATATATATTTATATCAATTAAATTAAATTACATTAATATATAAAATTCTTATAAATATTCTCATTAAATACAATAAAATATTCCCAACTTTTCCCGGTTTTGCTCCCAGGGAAGCGCTTGGAGAGAAGGTGGAGCAGGAAGAGGAGGAGGAGGAGGAGGAAGAGAAGAGCAAGAGCCTGAAGCTGATCGAGGAGACCGAGAGGGTGGGGAAGGATTTGGGAATTTCCTCTTGGATTCTTTCTTATCCCTTATTTTCCTCTTTTTTGGGCCAAAAACTGGGAGAGATGAGACAAAAAAAAAAAAGGGAGAAGAACGCCTTAGGACCGGGATTTGGGATCCAATGGGAATTTCCTCTTGGACCCCTCCTTGTTCCATGTTTTCCTTCTTGGCTTCTCCTTGATGGGACGAAAAAATGGGAGAAGAACACCTTAGGACCAGGATTTGGGATCTTTCCGGGAATGATGGGAATTTTCTCTTGGATCCCTCCTTGTTCCTTCTGTTTTCCTTCTTGGTGTCCCCTTTGATGGGACAAAAAGCTGGGAGAGAAACTCCCCAGGACTGGGATTTGGGATCCGATGGGAATTTTCTCTTGGGTCCCTCCTTGTCCCTTATTTTCCTCTTTTTGGGGCCAAAAACTGGGAGAGAAACTCCCCAGGAGTGGGATTGGGGCTGGATCATCGGGATCCGATGGGAATCTCTTGGATCCATCCCTGTCCCTTGTTTTGATCCTTGGTGTCCCCTTGGTGGGACAAAAATCCAGGAGAAAAACTCCCCAGGACCGGAATTTGGGATCCGATGGGAATCTCCTCTTGGATTCCTCCATGTTCCATGTTTTCCTCCTTGGTGTCTCCTTGGTGGGACAAAAACTTGGGAGAGAAATTCAACAGGACCAGGATTTGGGATCCGATGGGAATTTCCTCTTGGATCCATCCTTATCCCATGTTTTGATCCTTGGTGTCCCTTTGATGGGACAAAAAGCCAGGAGAGAAACTCCCCAGGACCGGGATTTGGGATCCGATGGGAATTTTCTCTTGGATCCCTCCCTCCTTGTTCCATGTTTTCCTTCTTGGTGTTCCCCTGGTGGGACAAAAATCCAGGAGAGGAACTCCCCAGGACTGGGATTTGGGATCTGATGGGAATCTCCTCTTGGATTCCTCCATGTTCCACGTTTTCCTCCTTGGTGTCTCCTTGGTGGGACAAAAACTTGGGAGAGAAATTCAACAGGACCAGGATTTGGGTTCCAATGGGAATTTCCTCTTGGATCCATCCTTATCCCATGTTTTGATCCTTGGTGTCCCATTGGTGGGACAAAAAATAGGGAAAAAACTCCCCAGGACCGGGATTTGGGATCTGATGGGAATTTTCTCTTGGATCCCTCCCTCCTTGTTCCATGTTTTCCTTCTTGGTGTTCCCCTGGTGGGACAAAAATCCAGGAGAGAAACTCCCCAGGACCGGGATTTGGGATCCAATGGGAATTTCTTGGATTCCTCCTTATCCCTCCTTCTGCTCCTTGGTGTCCCCATTGATGGGGAAAAAAATGGGGAGAGAAATTCAACAGGACCGGGATTTGGGATCCAATGGGAATCTCCTCTTGGATCCCTCCATATTCCATGTTTTCCTTCTTGGTGTCCCATTGATAAGACAAAAAATTGGGAGAGAAACTCCCCAGGACCAGGATATGGGATCCAATGGGAATTTCCACTTGGATCCCTTCTTATCCCTTGTTTTCCTCCTTTTTGGGCCAAAAACCAGGAGAGAAACTCCCCAGGAGTGGGATTTGTGCTGGGAATTTCCTTGTTCCATGATCCTTCCTTGTTCCATGTTTTCCTTCTTGGCGTCCCCTTGGTGGGACAAAAACTTGGGAGAGAAATTCAACAGGACCAGGATTTGGGATCCGATGGGAATTTCCTCTTGGATCCAAGAGGGAATCTCCAGAGTGGGAATTTGGGCCAGATCCCTGAAATCCAACGGGAATCTCCTCTTGGATCCCTTCTCATCCCTTGTTTTCCTCCTTTTTGGGCCAAAAACCGGGAGAGGAACTCCCCAGGACCGGGATTTGAGTGGGGTCCTTGGTGCTGGGAATGGTTGGGCTTTTCCAACCTTAAATGGGGGTTCTGGGATGGGATGGAATTCCTGGATGGGATTCCGGGATTGGGACTCTGGGATGGGATTATGGGATTATCAGATGAGATCATGGAATGGGATTATGGAATGGAATGGGAATCTGGGATGGGATTCTGGGATGGGATTCCGGGATGGGATGGGATGGAATTGTGGGGTGGGATTATGGGATGGGATTAGGGGTGGGATTTCAGGATGGGATTATGGGATGGGATTGTGGGGTGGGATTATGGGATGGGATTGTGGGGTGGGATTATGGGATGGGATTAGGGGTGGGATTCCAGGATGGGATTATGGGATGGGATTATGGGATGGGATTAGGGGTGGGATTCTGGGGTGGGATGGGATGGAATTGTGGGGTGGGATTATGGGATGAGATTATGGGGTGGGATTCTGGGATGGGATTATCAGATGGAATGGGGATTCTGGGATGGGATTATGGGAATATCGGATGAGATTATGGGATGGGATTCTGTGATGGGATGGGATTCTGGGATGGGATTCCGGGATGGGATTCTGGGATGGGATTCTGGGATGGGATGGAATTGTGGGGTGGGATTTTGGGATGGGATGATGGGATGGGATGGGATGGGATGGGATGGGATGGGATGGGATGGGATGGGATGGGATGGGATGGGATGGGATGGGATGGGATGGAATGGAATTGTGGGGTGGGATTCTGGGATGGGATTCCAGGATGAGATTATGGGGTGGGATTCCGGGATGGGATTCCAGGATGGGATTCCGGGATGGGATTCCAGGATGAGATTACGTGGTGGGATTCTGGGATGGGATTCATGGAAGGGATTTAGGGGCAAAAAAAAAAAAAAAAAAGAAAGGGATTTCAGGATCTTTTAGGGGACTGGCATTTGACCGGGATCCTTGGATCCTTGGATTCCCGCCCAGGGCAGGGACAGGGAGGATCCGGGATCGGCGCATTCCAAGCCCAGATTCCCGGGATGTCCCCTTGCCCCGGCAGGCCCTGGCCAAGCTGCTTTTCCACGGGACGCAGCTGCTGACCAGCGTCCAGGTGGAATCCGACCTCCGGGAATCGCGGCGGCGGGAGAAGGACAGGCGGGAGAAGCGCAGGAGGTGAGCGGGGCAGGAGCCGGGGATTTGGGAATTCCGCTGGATTCCCACGGGAAATTCCGGCCCGCGACAAGGTCCCGGAAATCCCACCTGGCCCAGGTGGTTTGAGGGAGTTTTACCTGGAGGTTTCCTGGAGAGGTGGAGATGGATTTGGGAATGGGATGGAGGGGCAGGAGCAAGGGAATGGCTTTCCCAGTGGGAAAGGGGAGCTTGGGATGGTGGGGTCTTGGGAAGGGATTCCTGGCTGGGCTGGAATTCCCAGAGAATCCCTGGGAGTGTCCAAGGAAAGGCAGGAGCACCCTGGGATGGTGGGAGGTGTCCCTGGGATGGGATTGAGGGTCCATGGATCCCATCCCAAACCATTCCGGGATTCTGGGATCAAGGACACTCAGGATCCATCCCGAGGGATTTTTATGGAATTCAGGGATGGGAAAGGGAAGGGGAGACCCTTCCTGGAATCCTGAATTCCAAAGGAATTCCCTGGATCCTGAAATTCCTTCTCAAGGAGGAGTCGGGATGGGGCTGGATGCAATGCCAGGCTGGGAGAGCAGCTGGGAATGTGCAGCTGGATCAGGGGAGGATCCAGGGAATCCTTGGAGCCTTTTCCAGAGGGAAAGGAGAGCTGGGATTTGGGATTTGGGCTGGAGGGAGCCAGGGAATGGCTTCCAGTGGGAAAGGGGAGCTTGGGATGCTGGGATCCTGGGAAGGGATTCCTGGCTGGGCTGGGATTCCCAGAGAATCCCTGGGGGTATCCAAGAGTGGATTTGGATCACCCTGGGATCATGGGAAGTGTCCCTGGGATGGGATTGAAGGTCCATGGATCCCATCCCAAACCATCCTGGAATTCCTGAGCACATTCCAGGAAAGGCCCTGCCCATCCTGCTCTGGCAGTGCAATTTTTCCCTGCTGGGATTTTTTTTCCAAAGGTTTTTCCAGCCTCTGGGCATTCCCTGATCCTCCCATCAGGATCATTCCTGGGTGGTTCTGTCCTGCTTTTCCATCAGCCCCATTCCCAGAAATTCCAGGAAACACCAAATCCACGCTCCTGGGATTTAGGGAAGGGATTCGGGGGAGGAATTCAGGGATTTAGGGAAGGGATTTAGGGAAGGAAAGGAATTCAGGGAACGGATTTAGGGAAGGAAAAGGATCTAGGGAAGGGATTTAGGGAAGGAAAGGGATTTTAGGGAGGGGATTTAGGGAAGGGATTTTGGGGAGGGATTTTAGGGAAAGGATTCATGGAAGGGATTTAGGGAAGGAAATTAATTTTAGGGAGGGGATTTAGGGAAGGGATTCATGGAAAGGATTTAGGGAAGGGATTCATGGAAAGGATTTAGGGAAGGGAAGGAATTTTAGGGAAGGGATTTTGGGAAGGGATTCAGGGAAGGAATTCAGGGAAGAGATTTAGGGAAGAGATTTAGGGAATGGATTCAGGGAATGGATTTAGAGAAGGAAAGGGATTTAGGGAAGGGATTTAGGGAAGGAAAAGGGTTTATGGAATGGATTCATGGAAAGGATTCATGGGAGGGATTTAGGGAAGGAAATTAATTTTAGGGAGGGGATTCAGGGAAGGGATTCAGGGAGAGGATTTAGGGAAGGGATTTAGGAAAGGGATTCAGAGAAGGGATTTAGGGAAGGGATTTAGGAAAGGGATTCAGAGAAGGGATTTAGGGAAGGGATTTTGGGAAAGGATTTAGGGAAGGAAAGGAATTCAGGTAAGGGTTTTAGGAAAGGGATTCAGGAATGGGATTTAGGAATGGGATTTAGGGAAGGGATTTAGGGAAGGAAAAGGGTTTATGGAATGGATTCATGGAAAGGATTCATGGAAGGGATTTAGGGAAGGAAAGGAATTCAGGAAAGAAAAGGGATTCAGGGAAGGGGATTTTGGGAAGGGATTCATGGAAGGGATTTAGGGAAGGGGTTTAGAGAAGGAAAAGGATTCAGGGAAGGGATTCAGGGAATGGATTTAGGAAAGGGATTTGGGAAAGAGATTTAAGGAAGGAAAGGGATTTTAGGGAGGGAATCGAGGGAAGGGAATCAAATAAAGGATTTAGGTAAGGGATTTAGGGGAGGGATTTAGGGAAGGAAAGGGATTTAGGGAAGGGATTCAGGGAATGGATTTAGGAAAGGAAAGGGATTTAGGGAAGAAATTTAGGGAGAAGATTTAGGAAAGGAAAGGGATTTAGGGAAGGGATTTTGGGAAGGGATTCAGGGAAGGGATTTAGGGAAGAAAAAGGATTTAGGGAATGGATTCAGGGAATGGATTTAGGGAAGAAAAAGGATTTAGGGAATGGATTCATGGCAAGGATTCATGGAAGGGATTTAGGGAAGGAAAGGAATTCAGGGAAGGGATTTAGGAAAGGGATTCAGGGAAGGGGATTTTGGGAAGGGATTCATGGAAGGGATTTAGGGAATGGATTTAGGGAAGGGGTTTAGAGAAGGAAAATGATTTAGGGAAGGGATTCAGGGAATGGGTTTAGGGAAGAGATTTAGGGAATGGATTCAGGGAAGGGATTTAGGGAAGGGATTCACGGAGGGCATTTAGGGAAGACAAGGGATTGAGGGAAGGGATTTAGGGAAGGGATTCAGGGAAGGGATTTGGGGAATGGATTTAGGGAAGAGATTCAGGGAAGGGATTCAGGGAATGGATTTAGAAAAGAGATTTTGGGAATGGATTTAGGGAAAGGATTTAGGGAATGAATTTAGGAAAGTGTTTTAGGGAAGAGATTTAGGAAAGGGATTTTAGGGAAGGGATTTAGGGAAGGAAAGGGATTTAGGGAAGGGATTCATGGAAGGGATTTAGGGAAGGAAAGGGATTTTAGGGAAGGGATTTAGGGACGGAAAGGGATTTAGGGAAGAGGTTTAGGGAAGTGATTTTAGGAAGGGACTTTGGGAAGGAAAGGAATTCAGGGAAGGAAAAGGATTCAGGAAAGGGATTCAGGAAAGGGATTCAGGGAAGGGATTTAGGAAAAGGATTCAGGGAAGAGATTCAGGAAAGGGATTCAGGGAAGGAAAGGGATTCAGGGAAGAGATTCAGGGAAAGAATTCAGGAAAGAGATTCAGGGGAGAGATTCGGGGAAGGGATTCAAGGAAGGGATTCAGGGAAGGGATTCAGGGAAGGGATTCGGGGAAGGGATTCGGGGAAGGGATTCAGGGATGGGATTCAGGGAAGGGATTCAGGGAAGGGATTGAGGGACGGGATTCAGGGAAGGGATGAACCCCATGTGTGGATCACTCCCAGCCCTATCCCAGCTCCCTGATTCCCTGTGTTGCCTCAGGCTGGAGAAGCTGGAGGCGGACGCCGTGCACGGCACGGAGAAGTTGGAGGAGATCAACTCCAAGTGGGCCCTGGCGGGGGAGGTGAAGATCCCGCAGGAATTGTGGGAGCTGCTGGAGCAGCAGCGGGAGGAGTGCGAGCAGCTCCTGGCCGGGAAGAACCGGCTCATCCAGGAGCTCCAGGAGGTATTTGGGAATGCTCGGGGCACCCCTGGTGTGGATCCGGGGCTGGGAGAGCAGCTGGGAATGTGCAGCTGGATCAGGGGAGGATCCAGGGAATCCTTGGAGCCGCTTCCCCATCCCAAAGGGGCTCCAGGAGAGCTGGGATTGGGGCAAGGGCTGGAGGGGCAGGAGCCAGGGAATGGCTTCCAGTGGGAAAGGGGAGCTTGGGATGCTGGGATCCTGGGAAGGGATTCCTGGCTGGGCTGGGATTCCCAGAGAATCCCTGGCAGTGTCCAAGGGTGGATTTGGAGCACCCTGGGATGGTGGGAAGTGTCCATGGGATGGGATTGAAGGTCCATGGATCCCATCCCAAACCATTCCAGAGATTTTCCCTCTAATGTCCTCTCTCCCTTTTCATTTTCAATTCTAATGGAATTTAGGATTTTTTCCCCATTTCTGGGATCAAGGACATTCAGGATCCATCCCGAGGGATTTTTATGGAATTTGGGGATGGAAAAGGGAAGGGAGACCCTTCCTGGAGTCCCGAATTCCCAGTGAAGCCCCTGAAGCCCGAAATTCCTTCCCAAGGAGGAGTTGGGATGGGGCTGGATCCAACGCCAGGCTGGGAGAGCAGCTGGGAATGTGCAGCTGGATCGGGAAAGGATCCAGGGAATCCTTGGAGCCACTTCCCCATCCCAAAGGGGCTCCAGGAGAGCTGGGATTGGGGCAAGGGCTGGAGGGGCAGGAGCCAGGGAATGGCTTCCAGTGGGAAAGGGGAGCTTGGGATGGTGGGATCCTGGGAAGGGATTCCCTGAGAATCCCTGGGAATGTCCCAGGCGAGGTTGGATCACCCTGGGATGGTGGGGTTGGAATTGGGTGATCCTCAAGCTCCCTTCCCACCCAATCCCTGATAGTTCCGTGTTCTGCCCCTTTTCCCGAGGATTCCCCGGGGATTCCCCAAGGATTCCCGGAGGGTTCCCTGATGATTCCCTGAGGAGTCCCCGAGGATTAACCGAGGATTCCCCAAGGATTCACTGATGATCCCCCGAGGATCCCCGGAGGATCCCTGGAGGATTCACCGAGGATTCACCGAGGATTCCCCGAGGATCCCCTGAGGATTTCCCCGAGGAGTCCCCGAGGATCCCCTAAGGATTCACTGATGATTCCCTGAGGACTCCCCAATGATTCCCCAATGATTCCCCGAGGATCCACCGAGGATCCCCGATGAGTCCCTGAGGATTCCCCGATGGTTCCCTGAGGATTCCCTAGGGATCCCCCCCGATGATTCCACGAGGATTCACTGAGGATTCCCCGAGGATCCCCCGATGATTCCCTGAGGATTCACTGGTGATTCCCCGGGGATTCCACAAGGATTCCCCAATGATTCCCTGAGGATTCCCCGATGATCCCCTGATGATTCCCCGATGATTCCATGAGGATTCCCCGGGGATTCCCTGAGGATTCCCCGATGATTCCCGAACAATTCCCGGAGGATTCCCCGAGGATTTCCCGATTATTCCCCAAGGGTCCCCCCGAGGATCCCCCGAGGATTCCCTGAGGATTCCCTGGCGATTCCCCGAGGATTCACCAAGTATCACACACACACACACACACACACACACACACACACCCCCCCCGGATTCCCCAAGGATTCCACAAGGATTTCCCGATGATGCTCTGAGGATTCCCCAACAATTCCCGGAGGATTACCCGAGGATTCACCAAGGATTCACTGTGGATTCCCTGAGGATCCCCCAGGGATTTCCCCGATGATTCCCTGATGATTCCCTAATGATTCCCCGATGATTCCCGATGCTCCCCCAATGCTCCCCCAATGATTCCCGATGCTCCCCCAATGCTCCCCCTATGATTCCCGATGATTCCCCCGATGCTCCCCCGAGGATTCCCTGATGCTCCCCCAAGGATTCCCCGATGATTCCCTGACGATCCCTGATGATTCCCAATGATTCCCCGATGCTCCCCGATGCTCCCCCGATGCTCCCTGATGATTCCCGATGCTCCCCCGCTGATTCCCGATGATTCCCCAATGATTCCCGCTGATTCCCGATGCTCCCCCGATGCTCCCCCAATGATTCCCGATGCTCCCCGATGCTCCCCGATGATCCCCCGAGGATTCCCCGATGCTCCCCGATGCTCCCCCGATGATTCCTGATGCTCCCCGCTGATCCCCGATGCTCCCCCGAGGATTCCCCGATGCTCCCCCGATGATTCCCGATGATTCCTGATGCTCCCCCGATCCTCCCCTGACGATCCCCCGATGATCCCCTGATGATTCCCGATGATTCCCCGACGATCCCCCGATGATCCCCCGAGGATCCCCCAAGGATCCCCTGATGATTCCCCAACGATTCCCCGATGATTCCCCAATGATTCCCCGAGGATTCCCCGATGCTCCCCCGATGCTCCCCCGATGCTCCCCCGAGGATTCCCGATGATTCCCCGATGCTCCCCGATGCTCCCCGATGATCCCCCGATGATTCCCCAATGATTCCCCGATGATTCCCGATGCTCCCCCGATGCTCCCCCGATGCTCCCCCGACGATTCCCGATGATTCCCCCAATGCTCCCCCGAGGATTCCCTGATGCTCCCCCAAGGATTCCCCGATGATTCCCTGACGATCCCTGATGCTCCCCCGATGCTCCCCCGATGCTCCCCCGATGCTCCCCGATGATTCCCGATGCTCCCCCGATGCTCCCCCGACGATTCCCCGGATGCTCCCCCGATGCTCCCCCGATGCTCCCCCGAGGATCCCCGATGATTCCCCGGGGATCCCCCGATGATTCCCCAATGATTCCCCGGATGATTCCCTGAGGATCCCCCGACGATTCCCCGATGATTTTCCCGATGCTCCCCCGAGGATTCCCGATGATTCCCAATGCTCCCCCGATGCTCCCCCGCTGATTCCTGCTGATTCCCGCTGATTCCCGATGCTCCCCGCTGATCCCCGCTGATTCCCGCTGATTCCCGCTGATTCCCGATGCTCCCCCGATGATTCCCGCTGATTCCCGCTGATCCCCGCTGATCCCCGCTGATTCCCGCTGATTCCCCACTGATTCCCCACTGATTCCCGATGCTCCCCCGATGCTCCCCCGATGCTCCCCGCTGATTCCCGCTGATTCCCGCTGATTCCCGATGCTCCCCCGATGCTCCCCCGCTGATTCCCGCTGATTCCCGCTGATCCCCGCTGATTCCCGATGCTCCCCCGCTGATTCCCGCTGATTCCCGCTGATTCCCGCTGATTCCCGCTGATTCCCGATGCTCCCCGCTGATTCCCGCTGATTCCCGCTGATTCCCGCTGATCCCCGATGCTCCCCTGCTGATTCCCGCTGATTCCCGCTGATTCCCCAATGCTCCCCCGATGCTCCCCGATGATTCCCGATGCTCCCCCGATGCTCCCCGCTGATTCCCGCTGATCCCCGCTGATTCCCGATGCTCCCCGCTGATTCCCGCTGATTCCCGCTGATTCCCGCTGATTCCCGATGCTCCCCGATGCTCCCCGCTGATTCCCGCTGATTCCCGCTGATCCCCGCTGATTCCCCGCTGATTCCCGCTGATTCCCGCTGATTCCCGATGCTCCCCGCTGATTCCCGATGCTCCCCGCTGATTCCCGCTGATCCCCGCTGATCCCCGCTGATTCCCGATGCTCCCCCGCTGATTCCCGCTGATTCCCAATGCTCCCCGCTGATTCCCGCTGATTCCCGCTGATTCCCCAATGCTCCCCCGATGCTCCCCCGATGATTCCCGATGCTCCCCTGATGCTCCCCGCTGATTCCCGCTGATCCCCGCTGATTCCCGCTGATCCCCGCTGATTCCCGCTGATCCCCGCTGATTCCCGCTGATTCCCGATGCTCCCCGCTGATTCCCGCTGATTCCCGATGCTCCCCGCTGATTCCCACTGATTCCCGCTGATTCCCGCTGATTCCTGCTGATTCCCGCTGACGGCAGCCCCCGTTTCCCTGGATTCCCAGGAGCTGAGGGCCCGGGACGAGCGCTACGAGCAGGCGCTGCGGGAGCAGGCGGAGGCCGTCCGGGTGCTCCTGGAAAGGATGGAGGAGCAGACCCGGGACACGCTCCGGTCCTACCGGCACCACCTCCGGCGCATCGAGGTACGCAAATCCCGGGAAAAACGGGGAAAAACGTCGGGAAAATCGGGAAAATCGGGAAAATCGGGAAAATCGCTTCGTTTTCCGTATTGTCGGGAAAATCAGTCCACAAACACCAGAGGTTTATGGCCAAAAAGGGAACAGGAGTCTTCTTTGTGCTTTGTTCTTTGATATATTTTATATATTCTTTAAATATTTATTTATATAAATTCTTTTATATATTTTGTATATTTGCTTTATATATATATATAAATTCTTTTCTATATTTTGTATATTTGCTTTATATATATATATAAATTCTTTTCTATATTTTATATAATTGCTTTATATATATATAAATTCTTTGATATATTTTATATAATTGCTTTAAATATATATATAAACAATTCTTTTATATATTTTATAGATTTGCTTTATATATATATAAATTCTTTTATATATTTTATATAATTGCTTTATATATATATATATATAAATTCTTTTATATATTTTGTATATTTGCTTTATATATATATAAATTCTTTTATATGTTTTATATAATTGCTTTAAATATATATAAACAATTCTTTTATATATTTTATAGATTTGCTTTATATATATAAATAAATTCTTTTATATATTTTGTATATTTGCTTTATATATATATAGAAATTCTTTGACATATTTTATATAATTGCTTTAAATATATATATAAACAATTCTTTTATATATTTTATAGATTTGCTTTATATATATATATAAATTCTTTGATATATTTTATGTAATTGCTTTAAATATATATATAAACAATTCTTTTATATATTTTATAGATTTGCTTTATATATATATATAAATTCTTTTATATATTTTGTATATTTGCTTTATATATATATAAATTCTTTGATATATTTTATATAATTGCTTTAAATATATATATAAACAATTCTTTTATATATTTTATAGATTTGCTTTATATATATATAAATAAATTCTTTTATATATTTTATAGATTTGCTTTATATATATACAAAATTCTTTTCTATATTTTGTATCTTTTAAATATATATTCTTTTATATATTTTTTATTTATTTTATAGATTTGCTTTATATATATAAATTCTCTTTAATATTTTATAAATTTTCTTTATATATGTATATATAAATTCTTTTCTATATAAATTCTTTTATACATTTTATAGATTTTCTTTATATATATTCTTTTCTATATTTTATAGATTTTCTTTCTATAAAATATAGAAAAGAATTTATATATATATTTGCTTTATATATATATAAATTCTGTTTTAGATTTTATAAATTTGCTTTATATATGTATATATAAATTCTTTTATATATAAATTCTTTTATATATTTTATAGATTTGCTTTATATATATATTCTTTTATATATTTTATAGATTTGCTTTATACATATACAAAAATTCGTTTACATATTTTATAGATTTGCATAATATATATATAAATTCTGTTTTATATTTTTAAAATTTGCTTTATATATGCATATATAAATTCTTTTATATATAAATTCTTTTATATATTTTATAGATTTGCATTATATATATAAATTCTTTGATCTATTTTATAGATTAGCTTTATATATATATATTCTTTTCTATATTTTACAGATTTTCTTTATATATATGAATTCTTTTATATATTTTATAGGTTTGCTTTTTATATATTCATTTATATATTTTATATATTTTATAGATTTGCTTTCTATAAAATATATTAAAAAATTTATATATATTTGCTTTATATATATATAAATTGTTTAAGAATTTATATATATCTTTGCTTTATATATATAAATTCTGTTTTATATTTTATAAATTTGCTTTATATATGTATATATAAATTCTTTTATATATAAATTCTTTGATATATTTTATAGATTTGCTTTTTATATATATAAATTCTTTTCTATATTTTATATCTTTGCTTTATATATATTTCCTTCCCTTTTTATCCGCATTTCCTTCCCTTTTTATCCCAATTTCCTTCCCTTTTTATCCCCATTTCCTTCCCTTTTTATGCCCATTTCCTTCCCTTTTTATCCCAATTTCCTTCCCTTTTTATCCCCATTTCCTTCCCTTTTTATCCCCATTTCCTTCCCTTTTTATCCCCATTTCCTTCCCTTTTTATCCCCATTTCCTTCCCTTTTTATCCCCATTTCCTTCCCTTTTTATCCCCGTTTCCTTCCCTTTTTATCCCAATTCCTTCCATTTTTATCCCAATTTCCTTCCCTTTTAATCCCAATTTCCTTCCCTTTTTATCCCCAATTCCTTCCCTTTTTATCCCCATTTCCTTCCCTTTTTATCCCAGTTTCCTTCCCTCTTTATCCCCATTTCCTTCCCTCTTTATCCCCATTTCCTTCCCTTTTTATCCCCATTTCCCAGCTGCATTTTCCTTCTCTCTTTCCCCATTTCTGAGGTACTTGAGAGGTTCAGACTCCCCAAAACTCCCGAGATTTTCCCTCTAATGTCCTCTCTCCCTTTTAATTTTTAATTTTTACTGAATTTTGGTGTTTTTTCTCCCCATTGTTTCTTTCATCTTTCCATGTCTAATTTCATTTATCAGCAAACCCCAAAGTTTATTTGTAAAATCAAATATTTTTTTTCCCACCCATCAATCAGTGGAATCCTTCCCATTGTTTCTTTCATCTTTCAATGTTTAATTTATCTGCAAACCCCAAAGTTTATTTGTAAAATCAAATATTTTTTTTCCCACCCATCAATCAGTGGAATCCTTCCCATTTTTTCCTTTTTCTCCCAGTGCTGGTTTTATCTCCCTGCTTACCCATGGAATTGTTTGGAATCACCAAATCTGTTCTTCTCGGGATCTTTTGGGGGACGGAAAAAAAAACCCCAAAAAACTCGGAGCCGTGGGTGGAATTTGGGTGGGTGAGGTTGGAATCCGGAGTTTTGAGAAGGGGTCGGGAACGACTTTGGGAACTGTTCCCATTCCCCCCGAGATCCCAGTGTGAAATTCCCAATTTTTCCGCAGAAAGCGTTCGAGGAGGAGCGGCGGGAGATGCTGGTGAGCAACCGGGAAAGGTGGAACGAGGCCATGCGGGCCCACAACGAGCAGGAGGTGAATCCCGTGGGAGATTCTTGGGATCCCGGGAATCGCTGAGGGTGGGAAAGGCCCCTCTGGGATCGCCGAGTCCAAACATTCCCATAAACCCCTAAAATCGCCAAATCCGCGTGGATTTCAATCCCGCTGGGAATGGGGACTCCACCCTGCCCTGGGCAGCTCTTCCAGGGCTGGAAAACCCATTCCAGGTGGGAATTGTTCCCAATTTCCAGCTAAACCTTCCCTGGCACTTTCCCTCTTATCCTGCGGGAGGTGAGGCCGATCCTACCTGGCTCCAGCTTTTCTGGGAATTCCAGAGTGGGAAAGGCCCCTCTGGGATCGCCGAGTCCAACCATTCCCAGCCCCAAAATCGCCAAATCCGCGTGGATTTCAATCCCACCGGGAATGGGGACTCCACCCTACCCTGGGCAGCTCTTCCAGGGCTGGAAAACCCATTCCAGGTGGGAATTGTTCCCAATTTCCAGCTAAACCTCCCTTGGTGCTTTCCCGCTTATCCTGTGGGAGGTGAGGCCGATCCCACCTGGCTCCGACTTTTCTGGGAATTCCAGAGTGGGAAAGGTCCCTCTGGGATCGCTGAGTCCAACCATTCCCACAAACCCCCCTAAAATCACCAAATCCGCATGGATTTCAATCCCGCTGGGAATGGGGACTCCACCCTGCCCTGGGCAGCTCTTCCAGGGCTGGAAAACCCATTCCAGGTGGGAATTGTTCCCAATTTCCAGCTAAACCTTCCCTGGCACTTTCCCACTTATCCCTTAGGGAATTCCAGAGTGGGAAAGGTCCCTCTGGGATCGCCGAGTCCAACCATTCCCATAAACCCACAAAAATCGCCAAATCCACGTGGATTTCAATCCCGCCGGGAATGGGGACTCCACCCTGCCCTGGGCAGCTCTTCCAGGGCTGGAAAGGCCATTCCAGGTGGGAATTGTTCCCAGTTTCCAGCTCAACCTTCCCTGGCACTTTCCCACTTATCCCTTAGGGAATTCCAGAGTGGGAAAGGCCCCTCTGGGATCGCCGAGTCCAACCATTCCCACAACTCCCCAAAATCGCCAAATCCACGTGGATTTCAATCCCTCCGGGAATGGGGACTCCACCCTGCCCTGGGCAGCTCTTCCAGGGCTGGAAAAGCCATTCCAGGTGGGAATTGTTCCCAGTTTCCAGCTAAACCTTCCCCGGCGCTTTCCCTCTTATCCTATGGGAGTGGAGGCCGATCCCACCTGGGATCAGAATTTTTCCAGGAATTCCAGAGTGGGAAAGGCCCCTCTGGGATCGCCGAGTCCAACCATTCCCACAACTCCCCTAAAATCACCAAATCCGTGTGGATTTCAATCCCACCGGGAATGGGGACTCCACCCTGCCCTGGGCAGCTCTTCCAGGGCTGGAAAACCCATTCCAGGTGGGAATTGTTCCCAATTTCCAGGTAAACCTCCCCTGGCACTTTCCCACTTATCCCTTAGGGAATTCCAGAGTGGGAAAGGTCCCTCTGGGATCACCAAGTCCAAACATTCCCATAAACCCCCCCAAAATCGCCAAATCCACGTGGATTTCAATCCCGCCGGGAATGGGGACTCCACCCTGCCCTGGGCAGCTCTTCCAGGGATGGAGAACCCATTCCAGGTGGGAATTGTTCCCAGTTTCCAGCTAAACCTTCCCCGGCGCTTTCCCTCTTATCCTATGGGAGTGGAGGCCGATCCCACCTGGGATCAGAATTTTTCCGGGAATTCCAGAGTGGGAAAGGCCCCTCTGGGATCGCCGAGTCCAACCATTCCCACAACTCCCCTAAAATCACCAAATCCGTGTGGATTTCAATCCCACCGGGAATGGGGACTCCACCCTGCCCTGGGCAGCTCTTCCAGGGCTGGAAAACCCATTCCAGGTGGGAATTGTTCCCAATTTCCAGGTAAACCTCCCATGGCGCTTTCCCACTTATCCCTTGGGAGTGGTGGCCGATCCCACCTGGTTCCAGCTTTTCTGGGAATTCCAGAGTGGGAAAGGTCCCTCTGGGATCGCCGAGTCCAACCATTCCCACAAATCCCCCCAAAATCGCCAAATCCACGTGGATTTCAATCCCACCGGGAATGGGGACTCCACCCTGCCCTGGGCAGCCCTTCCAGGGCTGGAAAAGCCATTCCAGGTGGGAATTGTTCCCAATTTCCAGCTAAACCTTCCCTGGCACTTTCCCTCTTATCCCTTAGGGAATTCCAGAGTGGGAAAGGTCCCTCTGGGATCGCCGAGTCCAACCATTCCCACAACTCCCCTAAAATCACCAAATCCGTGTGGATTTCAATCCCGCCAGGAATGGGGACTCCACCCTGCCCTGGGCAGCCCTTCCAGGGCTGGAAAACCCATTCCAGGTGGGAATTGTTCCCAGTTTCCAGCTAAACCTCCCTTGGCGCTTTCCCACTTATCTTGTGGGAGGTGAGGCCGATCCCACCTGGTTCCAGTTTTTCTGGGAATTCCAGAGTGGGAAAGATTCCTCTGGGATCGCCAAGTCCAACCATTCCTAGCCCCCAAAATCACCAAATCCGCGTGGATTTCAATCCCGCCGGGAATGGGGAGACTCCACCCTGCCCTGGGCAGCTCTTCCAGGGCTGGAAAAGCCATTCCAGGTGGGAATTGTTCCCAGTTTCCAGCTAAACCTCCCCTGGTACTTTCCCACTTATCCCTTGGAAGTGGAGGCCGATCCCACCTGGTTCCAGCTTTTCTGGGAATTCCAGGTTGGGAAAGGCCCCTCTGGGATCACCGAGTCCAACCATTCCCACAACTCCCCTAAAATCACCAAATCCGTGTGGATTTCAATCCCACTGGGAATGGGGACTCCACCCTGTCCTGGGCAGCCCTTCCAGGGCTGGAAAAGCCATTCCAGGTGGGAATTGTTCCCAGTTTCCAGCTAAACCTCCCTTGGCGCTTTCCCTCTTATCCTGTGGGAGGTGAGGCCGATCCCACCTGGCTCCAGTTTTTCCAGGAATTCCAGAGTGGGAATGGTCCCTCTGGAGCTTCCTGCTCTCCAGGCTGAGACCATTTTTTCCCAGCTCCATCAGCTGCTCCCGGGGCTCCAGCCCCGTTCCCAATCCATTCCCTTCCCTGGACACGCCCCACATTCCAGCCATTCCGTGCTCCGGCATCTTGGAATGCCGGGAAGGCAGCGTGCAGGGGCTGGGGGGATTGGGATTGGGATTGGGATTGGGATTGGGATTGGGATTGGGATTGGGATTGGGGTGGTGGGAACAGGCTTGGATCGGGATGGAGGAGGTGGAATGGGGTTGGATGATGTTGGATGGAGTTGGATGATGTTGGATGGGGTTGGATAAGGTTGGATGGGGTTGGATGGGGTTGGATAAGGTTGGAGGAGGTTGGGAGATGAGGTTGGATGGGTTTGGATGGGCCTGGATGAGACTGGAGGACGTTGGAGGAGGTTGGATAAGACTGGAGGAGGTGGGATGAGGTTGGAGGAGGTTGGAAGAGATTGGAGGAGTTTGGATGAGGTTGGAGGACATTGGAGGAGGTTGGGTGAGGTTGGAAGAGGCTGAATGAGGTGGGATGGGCTTGGATGAGGTTGGATGGGCTTGGAGTGAGTTTGGATGACATGGAATGAGGTTGGGTGAGGTTGGAGGAGGTTGGATAGGGTTGGATGTGGTGGGAGGAGCTTGGATGATGAGGTTGGATGAGATGGGATGGGGTTGGATGAGGTTGGAGGAGGCCAGATGAGATTGGAGGAGGTTGGATGAGTTTGGATGATATGGAATGAGGTTGGACGAGGTGGGAGGCGGTGGGATGAGGTTGGATGAGGTGGGAGGAGGTTGGATGAGAATGGGCTGGGATGGATGAGGTTGGATGAGGTTGGAGAAAGTTGGAAGAGTTTGGATGAGGTTGGAGGAGGTTGGATGAGGTTGGAGGAGGCTGGATGGGGTTGGATGAGGTTGGAAGAGGTGGGAAGAGGTGGGAGGAGGTTGGATGAGCCTGTATGACCTGGGGTGAGATGGGATGAGGTTGGAGGACGTTGGATGTGCTGGAATGAGGTGAGATGGGGTTGGATGAGGTGGGATGGGGTTGGATAAGGTTGGAGGAGGTTGGGAGATGAGGTTGGATGGGGTTGGATGAGACTGGATGAGATTGGAGGACGTTGGAGGAGGTTGGATAAGACTGTAGGAGTTGGGATGGGGTGGGATGAGGTTGGATGAGGTTGGAGAACATTGGAGGAGGTTGGGTGAGGTTGGAAGAGGCTGAATGAGGTGGGATGGGCTTGGATGAGGTTGGATGGGCTTGGAGTGAGTTTGGATGATATGGAATGAGGTTGGGTGAGGTTGGAGGAGGTTGGATAGGGTTGGATGTGGTGGGAGGAGCTTGGATGATGAGGTTGGATGAGATGGGATGGGGTTGGATGAGGTTGGAGGAGGCTGGATGAGATTGGATAAGGTTGGATGAGTTTGGATGATATGGAATGAGGTTGGACGAGGTGGGAGGCGGTGGGATGAGGTTGGAGGAGGTTGGATGGGGTTGGAGGAGGTGGGATGGGGGTGGGTGAGGTGGGATGGGGTTGGGTGGGATTGGATGGGATTGCATGAGGATGGATGAAGTGGGATGAGGTTGGATGAGAATGGGCTGGGATGGATGAGGTTGGATGAGGTTGGAGGAGGTTGGAAGAGTTTGGATGAGGTTGGAGGAGGTCGGATGAGGTTGGAAGAGTTTGGATGAGGTTGGAGGAGGTTGGATGAGGTTGGAGGAGGCTGGATGGGCTTGGATGGGGTTCGATGAGGTTGGAAGAGGTGGGAGGAGGTCGGATGAGCCTGTATGACCTGGGGTGAGACGGAATGAGGTTGGAGGACGTTGGATGAGCTGGAATGAGGTGAGATGGGGTTGGATGAGGTTGGATGAGCCTGGATGAGGTTGGATGATGTGGAATAAGGTTGGAGGAGTCTGGATGAGGTTGGAGGAGGTTGGATGGGGTTGGATGTGGTGGGAGGAGATGGGATGGGGTTGGATGAGGCTGGAGGAGGATGGATGGGGTTGGATGAAGCGGGATGAGGTTGGAGGAGGCTTGAGGAGGTTGGATGGAGTTGGAGGAGGTTGGACGAGCTGGAATTAGGCAGGAAGAGGTGGGATGGAGTTGGATGAGGATGGAATGAGGTTGGATGATGTGGGATAAGGTTGGAGGAGGTGGGATGGGGTTGGAAGAGGTTGGATGAGCTGGAATGACCTGGGATGAGGTGGGATGAGGTTGGAGGAGGTGGGGTGAGGTTGGAGGAGGATGGATGGGGTTGGCTGTGGTGGGAGGAAGTGGAATGAGGTTGGGATGAGGTTGGATGGGGTTGGGATGAGGTTGGATGAGGATGGAATGAGGTTGGATGACGTGGGATAAGGTTGGAGGAGGTGGGATGAGGTTGGAGGAGGTTGGATGAGCTGGAATGACCTGGGATGAGGTGGGAGGTAGGAACAGGTTGGATGAGGCTCAATGAGGTTGGATGGGGCTGGATGAGCTTGGAGGAGGTGGAATGAGGTTGGATGAGGTTGGAGGAGGTGGAATGAGGTTGGATGAGGTTGGCTGTGGTGGGAGGAGGTTGGATGAGGTTGGATGTGTTGGGTTTAGTTTGAATGATGAGGCTGGATGAGGATGGATGAGATTGGATGGGGTTGGATGAGGTTGGGATGAGGTTGGATGAGGATGGAATGAGGTTGGATGAGGATGGAATGAGGTTGGATGACGTGGGATAAGGTTGGAGGAGGTGGGATGAGGTTGGATGAGCTGGAATGACCTGGGATGAGGTGGGATGAGGTTGGATGAGATTGGATGACGTGGGATGACGTTGGAGGAGGTCGGATGATGTGGGATAAGGTTGGAGGAGTCTGGATGAGGTTGGAGGAGGCTGGATGAGCTTGAATGAGCTTGGATGAGGTTGGAGGAGGTGGAATGAGGTTGGATGAGGTTGGATGTGGTGAGAGGAGGTTGGATGAGGTTGGATGTGGTGGGATTAGTTTGAATGATGAGGCTGGATGAGGATGGATGAGATTGGATGGGGTTGGATGAGGTTGGGATGAGGTTGGATGAGGATGGAATGAGGTTGGATGAGGATGGAATGAGGTTGGATGACGTGGGATAAGGTTGGAGGAGGTGGGATGAGGTTGGATGAGATTGGATGAGGTTGGAGGAGGTGGAATAAGGTTGGAGGAGTCTGGATGAGGTTGGAGGAGGTGGAATGAGGTTGGATGAGCTTGGCTGTGGTGGGATTAGTTTGAATGATGAGGCTGGATGAGGATGGATGGGGTTGGATGGGGTTAGATGGGGTTGGGATGAGGATGGAATGAGGTTGGATGACTTGGGATAAGGTTGGAGGAGGTGGGATGAGGTTGGATGAGCTGGAATGACCTGGGATGAGGTTGGAGGAGGTTGGATGAGGTTGGAAGAGGTTGGATGATGTGGGATGAGGTTGGAGGAGGTTGGATGAGCTTGGCTGTGGTGGGAGGAGGTTGGATGAGGTTGGATGTGGTGGGTTTAGTTTGAATGATGAGGCTGGATGAGATTGGATGGGGTTGGATGGGGTTGGATGAGGATGGATGAGGATGGAATGAGGTTGGATGACTTGGTATAAGGTTGGAGGAAGTGGGATGAGGTTGGAAGAGGTTGGATGAGCTGGAATGACCTGGGATGAGGTGGGATGAGGTTGGATGAGGATGGAATGAGATTGGATGATGTGGGATAAGGCTGGAGAAGTTTGGATGAGGTTGGAGGAGGTTGGATGAGCTGGAATGACCTGGGATGAGGTGGGATGAGGTTGGATGAGATTGGATGAGGTGGGATGAGGTTGGAGGAGGTTGGATAAGGTTGGAGGAGTCTGGAGGAGGTTGGATGAGGCTCAATGAGGTTGGATGAGGCTGGATGAGGTTGGAGGAGGTTGGATGAGGTTGGATGTGGTGGGATGACTTGGGATAAGGTTGGAGGAGGTGGGATGGGGTTGGATGTGGTGGGATTAGTTTGAATGATGAGGCTGGATGAGGATGGATGGGGTTGGATGAGGTTGGGATGAGGTTGGGATGAGGTTGGATGACTTGGGATAGGGTTGGAGGAGGTGGGATGGGGTTGGATGAGCTGGAATGACCTGGGATGAGGTGGGATGAGGTTGGGATGAGGTTGGTTGGATGAGATTGGATGAGCTGGAATGAGGTTGAAGGAAGTGGGATGTGGTGGGATGAGGTTGGGATAAGGTTAGATTATCTGGGATGAGGTTGGATGAGGTTGGAGGAGGTGGGACATGGTGGGATGAGGTTGGGATGAGGTTGGATTATCTGGGATGAGGTTGGATTATCTGGGATGAGGTTGGATGAGGTTGGAGGAGGTGGGACGTGGTGGGATGAGGCTCTCCTTGTTCCCGCAGCTGGAATTCCTGCGGAAGCAGATGGACAAGGCGCTGGATTTCGAGCGGCAGCTGAACGAGCTGCAGGATGCGAGCGTGGAGATCCACGACAACCTGAAATCCCAGCTGGAGCAGGACGTGGAGGTACCGGGAAAGGCCCCGGATCACGGGATCACCACTGGGAATGCTGGAATGGTTTGGGTGGGAAGGGGCCTCAGATCCCATCGCATTCCAGCCCCGACACCTCCAACATCCCGGGGTGATCCAACCTGGCCTGGGACACTGCCAGGGATCCAGGGATTCTCTGGGAATCCCAGCCCAGCCAGGAATCCCTTCCCAGGATCCCAGCATCCCAAGCTCCCCTTTCCCACTGGAAGCCATTCCCTGGCTCCTGCCCCTCCAGCCCTTGCCCCAATCCCAGCTCTCCTGGAGCCCCTTTGGGATGGGGAAGCGGCTCCAAGGATTCCCTGGATCCTCCCCTGATCCAGCTGCACATTCCCAGCTGCTCTCCCAGCCCGGCGTTGGATCCAGCCCCATCCCAACCCCTCCTTGAGAAGGAATTTCGGGATCCAGGGGCTTCCCTGGGAATTGGGGACTCCAGGACGGGTCTCCCTTCCCTTTTCCATCCCTGAATTCCATAAAAATCCCTCAGGATGGATCCTGAGTGTCCTGGATTCCAGAATCCCGGAATGGTTTGGGATGGGATCCATGGACCTTCAATCCCATCCCATTCCCACCCCACCATCCCAGGGTGATCCAAATCCACCCTTGGATGCTCCCAGGGATTCTCTGGGAATCCCAGCCCAGCCAGGAATCCCTTCCCAGGATCCCAGCATCCCAAGCTCCCCTTTCCCATGGAATTACTTCCATTCCCAGCTCTCCCAGCCTGGCATTGCATCCAGCCCCATCCCAATCCCTCCTTGAGAAGGAATTTCGGGATCCAGGGGCTTCCCTGGGAATTGGGGACTCCAGGAAGGGTCTCCCTTCCCTTTTCCATCCCCGAATTCCATAAAAATCCCTCGGGATGGATCCTGAGTGTTCTTGATCCCAGAAATGGGGAAAAAATCCTAAATTCCATTAGAATTGAAAATGAAAAGGGAGAGAGGACATTAGAGGGAAAATCTCTGGGATGGTTTGGGATGGGATCCATGGACCTTCAATCCCATCCCAGGGACACTTCCCACCATCCCAGGGTGCTCCAAATCCACCCCTGGATGCTCCCAGGGATTCTCTGGGAATCCCAGCCCAGCCAGGAATCCCTTCCCAGGATCCCAGCATCCCAAGCTCCCCTTTCCCACTGGAAGCCATTCCCTGGCTCCTGCCCCTCCATCCTTCATCCCAAATCCCCAATCCCAGCTCTCCTTTCCCTCTGGAAAAGGCTCCAAGGATTCCCTGGATCCTCCCCCGATCCAGCTGCACATTCCCAGCTGCTCTCCCAGCCCTGCAGCATTCCCTGGCCTCGCTCCAGCAGCTCCACACCCCCAGTTCCCGATAACTGGGAAGTGTGGGATGTTCCCGGGTGTTTTGGGGTGGGAACAGCTCCCAGCTCCGTGCTGGAGCTCAGCATTCCCAGGATTGCCGTGGGGCCGTTGGAAAGACGGGAAAACGTTGGGAAAACAACCTGGAGCCGTGGCTGGGGGGAGGCTCCGGAGATAATTTTCCCTCCTGGTGTTCCACAACTTTATCCTGGTTTTTGGAGCAGCCTTGGGAACGGGGATAATATCAGAGAAATCCCACAGGGTGTTCCGGGGAAGGTTTTCCACAGGATTTGAGGAATGTTTTCCTCCCCCACACAGGTGTAAAATATCCCAATATTTAATCCCAACAAAACTCAGAATTCCCTAAGGAAGTGGATTGGGAATTCTCCGTGCCTGCTGCAGGTGGAAAAAAAAAAAAACAAAACCAAACAAAAACCTGGAAGCAAAAATTGGAGCTGGGATTTAGGGTGGGAATTCCAAGCTGGGAGAGGCTGGGATTGGGAAGGGCTTCCCTGATGGTTTTTTTGGGATTTGCCTTTGGATTTCTGCCTCAGGTGGGATTTTTGGGAATTAACCCCTGGATCGTGGCTTTCCTGCATCCTCTGGGAAGGGAAAAAATTCCCTTGGCCCTGCTGGGATTTAATTCCAGCTTTTTTTGTGTGTGTTTTTTTCCTGGGGAATCCAAAACCTTCTGGGAATTTCCCTGGGTTTTCCCTAAACTCCGGGCTTGTCTTTGTGGGGTTGTTTTTTTTTTTTTGTGGAATTTCCATGGAATTCTTTGTGGGTTTTTTTCCCATGGAATTTCCATGGAATTCTTTGTGAATTTATTTTTTTTCCCCTCCATGGAATTCCAGCACCTGGAGAGGAAACTGGGTCAGATGAAGGGGTTGCTTTTGTGGGTTTGTCTTTGTGGGTTTTTTTTCCATGGAATTTCCATGGAATGATGGAAATTTTCCCATGGATTTTCCATGGAATGATTTTTTTTCTGATGGAATTTCCATGGAATTCTTTGTGGGTTTTTTTTCCCCATGGAAATCCATGGAATTTCCATGGAATTCTTTGTGATTTTGTGATTTTTTTTTTCTCATGGAATTTCCATGGAATTCTCTGTGATTTTTTTTTCTCATGGAATTTCCATGGAATTCTCTGTGATTTTTTTTTCTCATGGAATTTCCATGGAATTCTCTGTGATTTTTTTTGTTTTTCTTCCCTCCCTCCCCGGAATTCCAGCACCTGGAGAGGAAACTCCGTCAGATGAAGGGGTTGCTTTTGTGGGTTTGTCTTTGTGATGTTTTTCCCAATGGAATTTCCATGGAATTCTTTGTGGGTTTTTTCTCATGGAATTTCCATGGAATGATGGAAATTTTCCCATGGATTTTCCATGGAATGATTTTTTTTCTGATGGAATTTCCATGGAATTCTCTGTGATTTTTTTCTCATGGAATTTCCATGGAATTCTCTGTGATTTTTTTTTTGGTTTTCCTTCCCTCCCTCCCTGTAATTCCAGCACCTGGAGAGGAAACTCCAGGTTGCTTTTGTGGGTTTGCTTTTGTGGGTTTGTCTTTGTGGGTTTTTCCTCATGGAATTTCCATGGAATTCTTTGTGGGGTTTTTCCCCATGGAAATCCATGGAATTTCCATGGAATCCTTTGTGAATTTACTTTCATTCCCCATGGAATTCCAGCACCTGGAGAGGAAACTCCAGGTTGCTTTTGTGGGTTTGTCTTTTGTGGGTTTGTCTTTGTGATTTTTTTTCTCATGGAATTTCCATGGAATTCTTTGTGATGTTTTTCCTCATGGAATTTCCATGGAATTCTTTGTGGGCTTTTTCTCATGGAATTTCCATGGAATTCTCTGTGATTTTTTTTTTGTTTTTCTTCCCCCTCCATGGAATTCCAGTACCTGGAGAGGAAACTCCAGGTTGCTTTTGTGGGTTTGTCTTTGTGATTTTTTTTCTCATGGAATTTTCATGGAATTCTTTGTGATTTTTTGGGTTTTTTTCCCCCTCCATGGAATTCCAGTACCTGGAGAGGAAACTGGGTCAGATGAAGGGGTTGCTTTTGTGGGTTTGTCTTTGTGATGTTTTTCCTCATGGAATTTCCATGGAATTCTTTGTGATTTTTTTTCTCATGGAATTTCCATGGAATTCTTTGACATTTTTTTTCCCCCGCTCCACGGAATTCCAGTACCTGGAGAGGAAACTCCAGGTTGCTTTTGTGGGTTTGTATTTGTGGGTTTTTTTCTCCATGGAATTTCCATGGAATTCTCTGTGATTTTTTTTCTCATGGAATTTCCATGGAATTCTTTGTGAATTTATTTTTTATTCCCCATGGAATTCCAGTAGCTGGAGAGGAAACTGGGTCAGATGAAGGGGTTGCTTTTGTGGCTTTGTCTTTGTGGGTTTTTCCTCATGGAATTTCCATGGAATTCTTTGTGGGTTTTTTTCCCATGGAATTTCCATGGAATTCTTTGTGGGCTTTTTTCCCCAGGGAAATCCATGGAATTTCCATGGAATTCTTTGTGGGTTTTTTTTTCCCATGGAATTTCCATGGAAATCCATGGAATTTCTATGCAATTCTTTGTGAATTTATTTTTCCCCCTCCACGGAATTCCAGCACTTGGAGAGGAAACTGGGTCAGATGAAGGGGTTGCTTTTGTGGGTTTGTCTTTGTGGGTTTTTTCTCATGGAATTTCCATGGAATGATGGAAATTTTCCCATGGATTTTCCATGGAATGATTTTTTTTCTCATGGGATTTCCATGGAATTCTTTGTGATTTTTTTTTCTTGTGGAATTTCCATGGAATTCTTTGTGATTTTTTTTCCCATGGAATTTCCATGGAATTCTTTGTGATTTTTTTTCTCATGGAATTTCCATGGAATTCTTTGTGGGTTTTTTTCTCATGGAATTTCCATGGAATTCTCTGTGATTTTTTTTTTGTTTTCCTTCCCCCCCTTCCACGGAATTCCAGCACCTGGAGAGGAACCTCCAGGTTGCTTTTGTGGGTTTGTCTTTGTGGATTTTTTTTCCCATGGAATTTACATGGAATTCTTTTGGGTTTTTTCCTCCATGGAATTTCCATGGAATTCTTTGTGATTTTTTGGGTTTTTTCCCCTCCATGTAATTCCAGCACCTGGAGAGGAAGCTCCGTCAGATGAAGGGGTTGCTTTTGTGGGTTTGTCTTTGTGGGTTTTTTTCCCATGGAATTCTTTGTAGAGTTTTTCTCATGGAATTTCCATGGAATTCTCTGTGATTTTTTTTTTGTTTTCCTTCCCTCCCTCCCCGGAATTCCAGCACCTGGAGAGGAAACTCCAGGTTGCTTTTGTGGGTTTGTCTTTTGTGGGTTTGTCTTTGTGATGTTTTTCTCATGGAATTTCCATGGAATTCTTTGTGATTTTGTGATTTTTTTTTCTCATGGAATTTCCATGGAATTCTTGGTGATTTTTTTTTCCCCGCCCCATGGAATTCCAGCACCTGGAGAGGAAACCCTAGGTTGCTTTTGTAGGTTGGTCTTTGTGGGTTTTTCCTCATGGAATTTCCATGGAATTCTTTGTGGGCTTTTTCTCATGGAATTTCCATGGAATTCTTTGTGATTTTTTTCCCATAGAATTTCCATGGAATTCTTTGTGAATTTTTGGGTTTTTTCCGCCTCCATGGAATTCCAGTACCTGGAGAGGAAACTCCATCAGATGAAGGGGTTGCTTTTGTGGGTTTGTCTTTGTGGGTTTTTCCTCATGGAATTTCCATGGAATTCTTTGTGAATTATTTTTATTCCCCCTGGAATTCCAGCACCTGGAGAGGAAACTCGGTCAAATGAAGGGGTTGCTTTTGTGGGTTTGTCTTTGTGATGTTTTTCCTCGTGGAATTTCCATGGAATTCTTTCTGGTGTTTTCCTCATGGAATTTCCATGGAATTCTTTGTGGGTTTTTTCCCCATGGAATTTCCATGGAAATCCATGGAATTTCCATGGAATTCTTTGTGAATTTATTTTTATTCTCATGGAATTCCAGCACCTGGAGAGGAAACTCCAGGTTACTTTTGTGGGTTTGTCTTTGTGATTTTTTTCCCATGGAATTTACGTGGAATTCTTTTGGGTTTTTTCTCATGGAATTTCCATGGAATTCTTTGTGGGCTTTTTCTCATGGAATTTCCATGGAATTCTTTGTGAATTTATTTTTTATTCCCCATGGAATTCCAGCACCTGGAGAGGAAACTGGGTCAGATGAAGGGGTTGCTTTTGTGGGTTTGTCTTTGTGATGTTTTTCCTCATGGAATTTCCATGGAATTCTTTGTGGGGTTTTTCTCACGGAATTTCCATGGAATTCTCTGTGATTTTTTTTTCTCATGGAATTTCCATGGAATTCTCTGTGATTTTTTTTTTTTGTTTTCCTTCCCTCCCTCCCCGGAATTCCAGTACCTGGAGAGGAAACTCCGTCAGATGAAGGGGTTGCTTTTGTGGGTTTGTCTTTGTGGGTTTTTCCTCATGGAATTTCCATGGAATTCTTTGTGGGGTTTTTCCCCATGGAAATCCATGGAATTTCCATGGAATCCTTTGTGAATTTACTTTCATTCCCCATGGAATTCCAGTACCTGGAGAGGAAACTGGGTCAGATGAAGGGGTTGCTTTTGTGGGTTTGTCTTTGTGGGTTTTTCCTCATGGAATTTCCATGGAATGATGGAAATTTTCCCATGGATTTTCCATGGAATGATTTTTTTTCTGATGGAATTTCCAAGGAATTCTCTGTGGGTTTTTTTCCCCCATGGAAATCCATGGAATTTCCATGGAATTCTTTGTGAATTTATTTTTCCCCCTCCATGTAATTCCAGCACCTGGAGAGGAAACTCCGTCAGATGAAGGGGTTGCTTTTGTGGGTTTGTCTTTGTGGGTTTTTTTCCCATGGAATTCTTTGTAGAGTTTTTCTCATGGAATTTCCATGGAATTCTTTGTGATTTTTTGGGTTTTTTCCCCCTCCCTGTAATTCCAGCACCTGGAGAGGAAGCTCCGTCAGATGAAGGGCGTTTACCACCTGAACCAGGTGAAGCTGGAATACAACCTGGACGTGCTCCGGCAGCTGGACGTGGAAAATTCCACGCTGCGATCCCTGCAGAAGAGGAAAATCAGCCGGTAAAGCCCATCCCGAGGGAAAATCCCATCCCAAAACTTTTCCCAAAGCCCCAACCCCGGGCCCTCCGTCCGTCCCCAGGCTCAGGAGCACCCTGGAGCTGCTGAAGGACAGAATGGCCAAGCAGGAGGCGAAATTCCAGGAGGAAAAGCAGGGCCTGGAGTCGGAGCTGGAGCGCGTGGCCGGGCACTTCCAGGAGACGCGGGAGCGGATGAGGTGGGAGCGCCCGGAATTCCGACCCCATGGGGATCCTTCCCTGGGGGAAATGTGGATTTTATGGTCGGCTTTTCAGGAATTGTAATATGAAATAATTATAATATTATATATTTATACAATAATTTTTATTTATTTATTTATATGTTTCACATAACACATATAACATTAATTTCAATATCTCATATGATGAGATATTGAAATTAATGTTATATGGGTTATGTTAGAAAGTTGTGCTGTATTAATTTTTTGAGTCATGTGTTAAGTAGATATATATAAATATATAATATTATAATAAATATATAATATATAATATATATTATATATCACATATGTATAATATTGTGATTATATATTATAAATATAAATATATTTTTAGATATAATTGATATATATAAATTATATATATTATGATTATATTATATAAATTATAAATATAGAAATTATAATTATGTATATAAATTATATATAAATATGTATATTTATATATTTATATATATTTATAATAAATATAAATATATGTATTTATATATATTTATAATAAATATAAATATATGTATTATATATATAAACATATATATAATATATAAAATATAATCATATATAAATTATTGTATAAAAATTATATTATATTATAATTAATATATATCTATGTATTCATATAATTATATATATTTACTAATTTATATATATATTTATATATATAAAATCTATAATTATATAATATATAATATACAATTTCATTACAAATTTATAACCCTAAATCCCAATGGTCCAAATTTTCATTTCTCTAATTTTATTATTTATTTTTGCAATTTTGCTACAATTTTAATACCCTAAATCCTAATTGTCCACATTTTTATTACTCTAATTATATTACAGAATCACACAGAATTTCTAGGTTGGAAGAGACCTTTAACATTATACAGTCCAAACCATTTTTTTATTACTGTTATTACAATTTTATTACTATTAAACTTTTAGAATTTTACAAAAAGGAACTATGGGATTATTGTCATTTTCCCAGGCAGCTGGCGCGCAGCAGCGCCGAGCGGTTCCGGCAGGTCTGGATCGTGAACGAGGAAGAGGCCAAGGCGTTGATCCGGGAGGTTCTGGATGCCGATCGGATCATCCACGTCCAGCAGCTGGGAATGCCGTGGGAAGAGCCCCAGTTGTGGTTCATGGACAACGTGGGACCCCTGGGAGGCAGCCAGGAGAAGAGGGACGCCATGGAGCTGGCCACGAAGCTCCTGGAAGGTGGGAATTCCTAAATTCCTTGGGAATTCTCCCTCCTTGGAAAGGCGCCTGTGTTCCGCCAATCCTCGGGATTTCCGGCTGGGATTTTCCAGGAGTTGCCACCCCTGCGTTGGCTCATCCCAAGGGATATTCCCGCTGGGTTTTTTCCTGTTCCAAGAAGCAGCTGTGATCCCAGGAGCTTTGTTTTCCAGGGATTCCCACGGTTTAGGATCTTGCTCCAGTTGGGATTTTCCAGGAGTCACCATCCCTGCATTGGCTCATCCCAAGGAATATTCCTGCTGTGTTTTTCCCAATTTTCCCAATTCCAAGAATCAGCTCTCATCCCGGGAGCTTTGTTCTCCAGGGATTCCCACAGTTTAGGATCTTGCTCCAGTTGGGATCTTCCAGGAGTTGCCATCCCTGAGTTGGCTCATCCCAAGGAATATTCCCGCTGGGTTTTTTCTCAGTTCCAAGAATCAGCTGTGATCCCTGGAGCTTTGTTCTCCAGGGATTCTCATGGTTTGGGATCTTGCTCCAGTTGGGATTTTCCAGGAATTGCCATCCCTGAATTGGTTCATCCCAAGGGACATTCCCACTATGATTTTTCCCTGTTCCAAGAATCAGCTCTCATCCCAGGAGCTTTGTTCTCCAGGGATTCCCACAGTTTGGGATCTTGCTCCAGTTGGGATTTTCCAGGAATTGCCATCCCTGAATTGGTTCATCCCAAGGAATATTCCCGCTGTGATTTTTCCCAATTCCAAGAATCAGCTCTCATCCCAGGAGCTTTGTTTTCCAGGGATTCCCACAGTTTGGGATCTTGCTCCAGTTGGGATCTTCCAGGAGTCGCCATCCCTGCGTTGGCTCATCCCAAGGGACATTCCCGCTGTGTTTTTCCCAATTTTCCCAGTTCCAAGAAGCAGCTGTGATCCCAGGAGCTTTGTTTTCCAACATTTCCCATGGTTTGGGATCTTGCTCCAGTTGGGATTTTCCAGGAGCTGCCATCCCTGAGTTGGCTCATTCCAAGGGATATTCCCACTATGATTTTTCCCAATTCCAAGAATCAGCTCTCCTCACAGGAGCTTTGTTTTCCAGGGATTCCCAAGGTTTGGGATCTTGCTCCAGTTGGGATTTTCCAGGAGTCGCCATCCCTGCGTTGGCTCATCCCAAGGAATATTCCCACTGGGTTTTTCCCAGTTTTCCCAGGAAGCAGCTGTGATCCCAGGAGCTTTGTTCTCCAACAATTCCCACAGTTTAGGATCTTGCTCCAGTTGAGATTTTCCAGGAGTCGCCATCCCTGAGTTGGTTCATCCCAAGGGATATTCCCGCTATGATTTTTCCCAGTTTTCCCAAGAAGCAGCTGTGATCCCAGGAGCTTTGTTTTCCAACAATTCCCATGGTTTGGGATCTTGCTCCAGTTGGGATCTTCCAGGATTTGCCTGCCCTGAGTTGGTTCATCCCAAGGGATATTCCTGCTATGATTTTTCCCAGTTTTCCCAAGAATCAGCTCTCATCCCAGGAGCTTTGTTTTCCAGGGATTCCTACGTTTTGGGACCTTGCTCCCACTTCCCTCTCTGATTTTCAGGGATCAACCCTGGAAAAGCGGAGCAGGAAGGGAGGAGGAGTAGGAAGAAGGGAGCCCGGAGCGCCGAGGGCGGGAAGGAAAACCAGGAAAGGATGGAGGACAGAATCACATCCCGGCCGGGCATTCCCAGGAAAACCCTCCGGAGAATCCTGGAGGTCATGAGCGAGGAGTCGGTGAGCGGTGCCGGAGCTCGGGATCAGCCCCAGATCCAGGGGGTTTTTTTGGGGTTTTTTTGGGGTTTTTTGGGGGTTGTTTTGGGGTTTTTTGGCGGTTTTTTGGGGGTTTTTTGGGGGTTTTTTGGGTTTTTTTTGGGGGGTTTTTTTTTGGTGGATCCCTTTGGAATGAGGGCTGGGAATTCTCACCCTGCCACCTCTTCCCGGGCTTTTTCCCAAGGCATTCCTGCTGGAGAACAAACTCCTGAAGCCGCTGCGGGAGGTGGTGGGACCCAGGAACGACGTCCAGCAGCTCCAGACCATCTTCCAGGTGGGTGGGGATGGGATCTCCCGGGATTGGGGTTGGAATGCTGAGCACTGGGAAGAAGCTGGAGCTGGGAATGCTCACCTGGATCAGGGAAGGATCCAGGGAATCACTTGAGGGGCTCCAGGAGAGCTGGGATTGGGGCAAGGGCTGGAGGGAGCCAGGGAATGGCTTCCAGTGGGAAAGGGGAGCTTGGGATGCTGGGATCCTGGGAAGGGATTCCTGGCTGGGCTGGGATTCCCAGAGAATCCCTGGCAGCGTCCAAGGGTGGATTTGGAGCACCCTGGGATGGTGGGAAGTGTCCCTGGGATGGGATTGAAGGTCCATGGATCCCATCCCAAACCATTCCGGGATTCTGGGATCAAGGACACTCAGGATCCATCCTGAGGGATTTTTATGGAATTCAGGGATGGGAAAGGGAAGGGGAGACCCTTCCTGGAGTCCCCAATTCCCAGGGAAGCCCCTGGATCCAAAAATTCCTTCCCAGAGAGGAGTTGGGATGGGGATGGATCCAATACTAGGCTGGGAGAGCAGCTGGGAATGTGCAGCTGGATCAGGGGAGGATCCAGGGAATCCTTGGAGCCGCTTCCCCATCCCAAAGGGGCTCCAGGAGAGCTGGGATTGGGGCAAGGGCTGGAGGGGCAGGAGCCAGGGAATGGCTTCCAGTGGGAAAGGGGAGCTTGGGATGCTGGGATCCTGGGAAGGGATTCCTGGCTGGGCTGGGATTCCCAGAGAATCCCTGGATCCCTGGCAGTGTCCCAGGAAAGGTTGGGATCGTGGGAGGTGTCCCCGCCCATGGATTGGGATGAGCTGTGAGGTCCCTTCCCACCCAGAACATTCCATGATTCCCAGATTCCCGCCTCCAGCCCATCCCAGTGATTTAAACACCCTCCAGGGCTCCCCCAGCCTCTTCCCAGACTTTCCCACCCGCGGATATTCCGTGCCTGTCCCTCATCCACCCCTTCCCGCCATTCCTCCCTGCTTATCCCCCAGCACTTCCCAGAATTCCCGCCTTTCCCCTGCTCCGGGAAAATTCCCTTCCCCACCACCCCCCTCGCCCATCACCCCACGGAACCCCGATGGAATTCCCGCTTTTCCCAGGCCCTCCGGATCGAGGACGAGGACGAGCTGCGCGCCCTCGTGGATTTTTTCCTGGACTACGAATCCCACCACGCGCCCAAGATCCCGGTAGGAGATCCCCAGCCGGCAGATCCCCCCCGGGAAGGGCATCCCGGCAATTCCAGGAAGGAAGAGACGGGCGCGTTCATCCCGGAAAACGCCACATCCGGCTTTTCCGCCCTCCAGGTCAGCCAGGCAGGAGATCCCGCGGATCCGGCCGGGAAGAGCGGATCCCGTTCCCAGGGCGGATCCCCCGGGAGCGCCCCTCGCCTCCCGCCCGTCCAAGCGGATCACGTGCTGACGATCCTGAGGGAATTCCTGCAGGAATTTGCCAAGCTGAGGTGGGAATGGCGACGGGGATGGAGCCAAAGTGGGGATGCCAGGGAAATGTCCTGGGAGTTCCTGGGTGGTTCTGCTTGGAGGAAGAGATTCCCAACCTTCCCTATCAGGGAGCAGGAGATTCCCAAGGCTGGGAATAAACCAGGCAGGAGATGATCCCGGAGCTGGGGAGGGAGGTAAAGATGGAGTTTGTTCTCCTTCCCAAGGATTTGCTCTCCATCCCGAATATTTGCTCTCTATCCCAAAAATTGGTTCTCCATCCCGAAGATTTGATCTCCATCCCAAAGATTTGATCTCTGTCCCAAAAATTGGTTCTCCATTCCCAAGATTTGCTCTCCATCCCAAAGATTTGTTCTCTATCCCTAAGATTTGTTCTCCATTGTCCATTCCAAGAGTTTTCTCTATCCTGAAAGTTTGTTCTCCATCCCAGGAATTTGTTGTCCATTCCCAGAGTTTCTTCTCCTTCCCAAGGATTTGTTTTCCATCCCAAGGATTTGTTTTCCATCCCAAGGATTTGTTCTCTATTCCCAAGTTGTTTTTTTTCTCTATTCCCAAGGTTTTTTCTCTATCCCAAGGCTTTGTTCTCCATCCAAAGGATTTGTTTCCCAGTTTTGAATTCTCAATTGCCGAGGATTTGTTCTTTATCCCAAGCATTTGCTCTCCTTCCCAAGGATTTGTTCTCCTTCCCAAAAATTTGCCCTCTATCCCAAGGATTTGCTCTCCATCCCAACGATTTGTTTTCTATTTCCAAGTTTTCTTTCGCTATTCCCAAGGATTTGTTCTCTATCCCAAGGATTTGCTCTCCATCCCTAAGATTTGTTCTCCATCCCAAGAATTTGTTTCCCAGTTGTGAATCCCAATTCCCAAGGATTTGCTCTCCATCCCGTGGATTTTCTCTCCATCCCAAAGATTTGTCCACTATTCCCAAGTATTTGTTCTATTTTCCTAAGGATTTGCTCTCTATCCCAAAGATTTGTTCTCCATCCCAGGAATTTGTTTCCCAATTTTGAATTCCCAATTGCCAAGGATTTGTTCTCCATCCCAAGGATTTGTTCTCCTTCCCAAGGATTTGTTTCCCAATTTTGAATTCCCAATTGCCAAGGATTTGTTCTCTATCCCAAAGATTTGTTCTCCATCCCAAAAATTAGTTCTCCATTCCAAAGATTTGCCCTCCATCCCAAGGATTTGTTCTCTATTCCCAAGTTGGTTTTTTTCTCTATTCCCAAGGTTTTTTCTCTATCCCAAGGCTTTGTTCTCCATCCAAAGGATTTGTTTCCCAATTTTGAATTCTCAATTGCCAAGGATTTGTTCTTTATCCCAAGCATTTGCCCTACATCCCAAGGATTTGTTCTCTATCCCAAAGATTTGTCCACTATTCCCAAAGATTTGCTCTCCATCCCAAGGTTTTTTTCTCTATCCCTAAGATTTGTTCTCCATTGTCCATTCCAAGAGTTTTCTCTATCCTGAAAGTTTGTTCTCCACCCCAGGAATTTGTTGTCCATTCCCAGAGTTTCTTCTCCTTCCCAAGGATTTGTTTTCCATCCCAAGGATTTGTTCTCCATCCCAAGGATTTGCTCTCCATCCCAAGGATTTGCTCTCCATCCCAAAGTTTTGTTCTCCATCCCAAGGATTTGTTTCCCAATTTTGAATTCCCAATTGCCAAGGATTTGTTCTCTATCCCAAAGATTTGATCTCCATCCCAAAAATTAGTTCTCCATTCCAAAGATTTGCTCTCCATCCCAAAGATTTGTTCTCTATTCCCAAGTTGGTTTTTTTCTCTATTCCCAAGGTTTTTTCTCTATCCCAAGGCTTTGTTCTCCATCCAAAGGATTTGTTTCCCAATTTTGAAGTCTCAATTGCCATGGATTTGTTCTTTATCCCAAGGATTTGCTCTCCATCCCAAGGATTTGTTCTCTATTCCCAAGTTTGTTTTTTTCTCTATTCCCAAGGTTTTTTTCTCCATCCCAAGGATTTGTTCTCTATTCCCAAGGATTTGTTCTCCATTCCAAATATTTGCTCTCCATCCCAAAGTCTTGTTCTCCTTCCCAAGGACTTGTTTCCAAATTTTGAATTCCCGATTGCCAAGGATTTGTTCTCTATCCCAAAGATTTGTCCACTATTCCCAAAGATTTGTTCTCTATTCCCAAGGATTTGCTCTCCATCCCAAGGATTCGTTCTCCATCCCAAAGATTTGTTCCCCATCCCAAGGTTTTTTTCTCTATCCCAAAGATTTGTTCTCCATTGTCCATTCCAAGAGTTTTCTGTATCCTGAAAGTTTGTTCTCCATCCCAGGAATTTGTTGTCCATTCCCAGAGTTTCTTCTCCATCCCAAGGATTTGTTTTCCATCCCAAGGATTTGTTCTCAATCCCAAGGATTTGCTCTCCATCCCACAGTTTTGTTCTCCTTCCCAAGGATTTTTTCCCAATTTTGAATTCCCAATTGCCAAGGATTTGCTCTCCTTCCCAAGGTTTTTTTCTCCACCCCAATGATTTGTTCTCCACACCAGGAATTTGTTGTCCATTCCCAGAGTTTCTTCTCCTTCCCAAGGATTTGTTCTCCATCCCAAAGATTTGTTCTCCATCCCAAGTTTTCTTTCTCTGTCCCTAAGATTTGTTCTCCTTCCCAAGGATTTGTTCTCCACCCCAAGGGTTTGTTCTTTATTCCAAGGATCTGCTCTCCATGCCAAAAATTTGTTCTCTATTCCCAAGGATTTCCTCTCCATCCCAAAGATTTGTTCTCCATCCCAAGAATTTGTTCTCCATCCCAAGGATTTGCTCTCTATCCCAAAGTTTTGTTCTCCTTCCCAAGATTTGTTTTTGTCTATCCCAAGGATTTGTTCTCCATCCCAAGGTTTTTTTTTCCCAATTTTGAATTCCCAATTGCCAAGGATTTGTTGTCCATCCCAAGGACTTGTTCTATTTTCCCAAGGATTTGCTCTCCTTCCCAATTATTTGTTCTCCATCCCAAAGATTTGTTCTCCACCCCAGGAATTTGTTGTCCATTCCCAGAGTTTCTTCTCCTTCCCAAAGATTTGTTCTCCATCCCTAAGATTTGTTCTCGATCCCAAGTTTTCTTTCTCTATTCCCAAATATTTGCTCTCCATCCCAAAGATTTGTTCTCCTTCCCAAGGATTTGTTCTTTATTCCAAGGATTTGTTCTCCATCCCAAAAATTTGTTCTCTGTCCCAAGGATTTGTTCTCTAGTCCCAAAAACTTGCTCTCCATCCCAAGGATTTGTTCTCCATCCCAAGAATTTTCTCTCCATCCCAAGGATTTGTCCACTATTCCCAAAGATTTGTTCTCCATCCCAAGGATTTTCTCTCCCTCCCAAGAATTCGTTCTCCATCCCTGGGGTTTCCTCCCCATCCCAAGGTTTTCTCCTCCATCCCAAGGTTTTGTTCTCCATCCCAAGAATTTGTTTCCCAGTTGTGAATTCCCAGTTGCCAAGGATTTGCTCTCCATCCCAAGGATTTGCTCTCCATCCCAAGGATTTGCTCTCCATCCCAAAGATTTGTCCACTATTCCCAAGGATTTGTTCTCCATCCCATGGATTTGTTCTCCATCCCAAGGATTTGTTCTCCATCTCATGGATTTTCTCTCCATCCCAAGGATTTTTTCTCCATCCCAAGGTTTTTCTCTCTCCATCCCAAGGATTTTCTCCCCATCCCAAGGTTTCTATCTCCATCCCCGGGGTTTCCTCCCCATCCCAAGGTTTTCTCCTCCATCCCAAGGATTTGTTTCCCAGTTGTGAATTCCCAGTTGCCAAGGATTTGCTCTCCATCCCAAAGATTTGCTCTCCATCCCATGGATTTTCTCTCCATCCCAAGGATTTGTCCACTATTCCCAAGGATTTTTTTCTCCATCCCAAGGATTTCCTCCCCATCCCAAGGATTTGTTCTCCACCCCAAGGATTTTCTCTCCATCCCAAAGATTTGTCCACTATTCCCAAGGATTTGTTCTCCATCCCAAGGATTTTCTCCCCATCCCAAGGTTTCTATCTCCATCCCAGGGGTTTCCTCCCCATCCCAAGGTTTTCTCCTCCATCCCAAGGTTTTGTTCTCCATCCCAAGGATTTTTTTCTCAATTTTGAATTCCCAATTGCCAAGGATTTGCTCTCCATCCCAAGGATTTTCTCTCCATCCCAAGGATTTTCTCTCCATCCCATGGATTTTCTCTCCATCCCAAGGATTTGTCCACTATTCCCAAGGATTTTTTCTCCATCCCAAGGATTTTCTCTCCATCCCAAGGATTTTTTCTCCATCCCAAGGATTTTCTCTCCATCCCAAGGATTTTTTCTCCATCCCAAGGATTTCCTCTCCCCATCCCAAGGATTTTCTCTCCCCATCCCAAGGATTCGTTCTCCATCCCCAGGGACGAAGGACCCCCCAGGGAAATCCAGGATGTCCGGGACAATTCCAAGGACGGGGAATACTGGGAAGCCCTGACCCGCATCCTTCCCCAGCAGAAACTCAAACTTTGGGACGCGCTCGGAGCCGCGCTCCTGGAATATCAGTGAGTGCCTGCCGGGGTGGGGCGGGGACAATTCCAGGGATTTTTCCACCGGATCCCACGGATTTTCCCGGTGTTCCTTTCCCAGCAAAGTGCTGACCAGGAGATCCGAGCTCTTTTCCGAGGCCACGGCCCTGCAGCGGCAGAACTCGGAGCTGGGAATGCTGCTGGAGGAATATCTGGGATCCACGCAAGGGCGCTGAGCTCGGCCTGGCATTCCTGGGGATATTCCGGACACCGGGATGGGGCAAAACCCCAGGAATGGCCGGCGGCGGGCGTGGATTTCCCTGGATCTGAGCCAGGAATCCCTGGCAAGGGGTTAATAAATCATTCCCAAAATCTGGAGCTGTGTGCGGGGAATGGGAGCACATCCGGGGGTTCCACTGATCCAGGGAATTCCTGGAATTGTGGGAAGGGACACAAAACTGGCAGATTCCAAGGCCTGGAATTCCCAAAATCCAGGATGGAAGCCTGAATCTCATCCTATTCCAACCCTGGCAGCTCCCATGATCCAGGGAATTCTTGGAATTGTGGGAAGTGCCACAAAACTCATGGGATGTGAGGCCTGGAATTCCCAAGTTCTGGGATGGAAGCTTAAATCCCATCCCATTCCAGCCCCAACACCTTCCACCATCCTGGGAATTCCTGGATCCAGGGAATTCCTGGAATTGTGGGAAGTGCCACAAAACTGTGGGATGTGAGGCCTGGAATTCCCAAATTCCGGGATGGAAGCTTAAATCCCATCCCAATTCCAGCCCTGACACCTTCCATGATCCAGGGAATTCTTGGAATTGTGGGAAGTGCCACAAACTCATGGGATCTGAGGCCTGGAATTCCCAAATTCCGGGATGGAAGCCTAAATCCCATCTTAATTCCAGCCCTGACACTTTCCATGATCCAGGGAATTCTTGGAATTGTGGGAAGTGCCACAAAATCATCGGATCTGAGGCCTGGAATTCCGGGATGGAAGCTTCAATCCCATCCCATTCCAAGCCTGACACCTTCCACGATCCAGGGAATTCTTGGAATTGTGGGAAGTGCCACAAAACCGTGGGATGTGAGGCCTGGAATTCCAAAATTCTAGGATGGAAGCCTAAATCCCATCCCATTCCAGCCCTGACACCTTCCACCATCCAGGGAATTCCTGGATCCAGGGAATTCTTGGAATTGTGGGAAGGGACACAAAACTGGCGGATCTGAGGCCTGGAATTCCCAAATTCTGGGATGGAAGCTTAAATCCCATCCCAATTCCAACCCTGACACCTTCCATGATCCAGGGAATTCCTGGAATTGTGGGAAGTGCCACAAACTCCTGGGATCTGAGGCCTGGAATTCCCAAATTCCGGTATGGAAGCTTAAATCCCATCTTAATTCCAACCCTGACACCTTCCATGATCCAGGGAATTCCTGGAATTGTGGGAAGTGCCACAAAACTGTTGGATCTGCAGAATGGAATTCCGGGATGGAAGCCTAAATCCCATCCCAATTCCAACCCCGACACTTTCCAATATCCAGGGAATTCCTGGAATTGTGGGAAGTGCCACAAAACTGGCAGATTCCGAGGCCTGGAATTCCCAAATTCTGGGATGGAAGCTTAAATCCCATCCCATTCCAGCCCCAACACCTTCCACCATCCAGGGAATTCCTGGAATTGTGGGAAGTGCCACAAAACCATGGGATCTGAGGCCTGGAATTCCCAAATTCCAGTATGGAAGCTTAAATCCCATGTCATTCCAAGCCTGGCAGCTCCCACGATCCAGGGAATTCCTGGAATTGTGGGAAGTGCCACAAACTCCTGGGATCTGAGGCCTGGAATTCCCAAATTCCGGGAATTCCACAATCCCAGCGTGCTCCAACCTTTCCTCGGGCATTTCCAGGGAATTCTCTGGGAATTCCAGCCCAGCCCCTCCCTCGCCTTCCCAGGGGATGAATTCCCAAAATCCCGAACATCCCTGACGGCTCCAAGGATCCCAAGAGCCCCCAGGGAATGTTCAAGGCTTGGAATTCCCGCCCGGGAAGGGTTTTCCAGGCAGGATTTCAAATCCCTCTGGATTTGGGGTGGGAAGGGGGGACACAGATCCTGGAATTTGCTGATTATTCCTGAGGTTTTTCCACCCTTAATAATTCCATGATCCCTCCTGCTTCCCCCTCTGGCTCTTCCCGAAAATTCCCACCCCGATTCCCCTTTTCCCTGTCCCCCCAATTCCCACAAATTTTCCCACAAATTCCAGGCTGAGATTTTTTTCCCAGCTGGGATTTTTTTGATTTTTTTTTTCCCACCAGTCCAATCTCACATTCCCACATTCCCAGCGTGGATTCCCAGCCAGTTTTATCTTTAACCTTGGACTTGCAGCCTTTGGATAAACAACGGCTCCAAAGGTTTGGGAAAAAAAAAAAAATTATCTTTTTATTTTTAATTTTCTTTTTTTTTTTTCACGTCTTGTTTTTTTCTTTTTACTTTTTTTTTCTTCTTTTTTTCCTTTTTTCTTTCTTTTTTCTCTTATTTTTTCTTTCTTTTTTTCTCTTATTTTTTTCTTTTTTTACCCTTTTTCCCCCTCTTTTTTTTTCCTTTTTTCTTTTTCTTCCTTTTTTTCTTTCCTTTTTTCTCTTATTTTTTCTTCTTTTTCCCTTTCCCCCCTCTTTTTTTTTCTTTTTCTTTTTCTTCCTTTTTTTCCCTTTTTTCTTTCTTTTTTTCTCTTATCTTTTTCTTCTTTTTCCCTTTTTTCCCCCTTTTTTTTTCCCTTTTTCTTTTTCTTCCTCCTTTTTTTTCCCTCTTTTTTCTTTCTTTTTTTTTCTCCTTTCTTTTTCTTTTTCTATTTTTTTTTCCTCTTTTTTCCCTTTTTTTTTTCCTTTTTTTTCCTTCCCCCCCCATTGTTTGTCTTTCCTTGGAGAATTTTTTTGAATTTCTCCCCTCTTCCCACGGCGGAATTTTTTTTAAATTTTTTTTTTTTTTTTGGGGTGGGGAGGAGCGGGAGATTTTGGGAGGCGCCACGCGACACCCGAGGTAGGAACGTGAAAAAACCAAAAAAAGCCCTAAAAAAACCCCAAAAAAACCAACAAAAAACCCCAAACAAACAACAACAAAAAAACCCAAAACAAACAAACAAAAAAAAAAACCCCAGGGAATTTTGGCGCGGGTGGAAAACAGGGAAAAGGGGAAAAACAGGAACGGGCAGAACTCGAGGCGGGCGCCGCGCCTGGAAAATCCCCGGGAGAAATTCCTCGGGGGATTCCATTCCCGGTGGAAACGGGAGAGGAGAGAGGGAAAAAAAAAAAAACAAAAAAGGAATTTTTTGGCATTTCTGGGATCCCAAAATTTCCCGGCCGGGGCCGTCTCGGTCGGGCTCGGGGGCGGCTCCGGGCCGGGAGAGGCCGGGCCAGCACCGGGAGCGTCCCCCCGGAGCCTCGTCCCGCCCCTCCCATCCCGCTCCGCCCTCCGGGAGCACCGGGAATATCAGGAACACCGGGAATGTCGCGGGAAGGGGAGCGGGGCCCCCTGCGCCGCCTGCAGCGGAGGAGGGAGCGCTGCAAACGGTGCCAGGTCCGCTCCGCCAGGTGAGAGCCCCGGCCCAAGCCCTCTGAGAGCCCCCGGTACCGGGGAACCCCCCCCAGAACCGGGAAGGGCCGGCAGGTACCGGGATAGCGCCACGTGGAGCGGGACCGGGGCTTGGGAACCGGGAACGGGCACCGGGACTGGGGTACGGGGCACCGGGATTGGGGTACGGGGCACCGGGATTGGGGTACGGGGCACCGGAATGGCCCCGGGATGAGGGATCGGGCACCGGAATTGGGGTACGGGGCACCGGAATGGCCCCGGGATGAGGAACCGGGCACCGGGACTGGGGTACGGGGCACCGGGATTGGGTTACGGGGCACCGGAATGGCCCCGGGATGGGGGATCGGGACTTGGGAACCGGCACCGGGCACCGGGATTGGGGTACGGGGCACCGGAATGGCCCCGGGATGAGGAACCGGGCACCGGGACTGGGGTACGGGGCACCGGAATGGCCCCGGGATGAGGAACCGGGCACCGGGATTGGGGTACGGGGCACCGGAATGGCCCCGGGATTGAGGATCGGGACTTGGGAACCGGCACCGGGCACCGGGATTGGGGTACGGGGCACCGGAATGGCCCCGGGATGGGGGATCGGGACTTGGGAACCGGCACCGGGCACCGGGATTGGGGTACGGGGCACCGGAATGGCCCCGGGGTGGGGGATCGGGGGTTGGGGACCGGGACCGGGCACCGGAATGGCTCCGGGATGGGGGATCGGGGCTTGGGAACCGGGACCGGACACCGGAATTGGGGGACCGGGCACGGGAGTGGCCCCGGGGTGGGATCCAGGGTCTGTTCCGGGGCTTGGCGAGCGGGACCGGGCACCGGGAGTGGGGGACCGGGGGCGGACCGGGGCTGGGAAACCGGGACCGGGCACCGGGATTGGGGGACCGGGGGTGGACCGGGGCTGGGAAACCGGGACCGGGCACCGGGAGTGGCCCCGGGGATGGGGGGTAGGGGCTGGGCCGGGTTGAGGGAGCGGGACCGGGCACAGGATTTGGGGGACCGGGCACCGGAATAGTGCCGGGATGGGGGACAGGGGCTGTTCCTGGGATGGGGGACCGAGCACCGGAGCAGCCCCGGGATTGGAGGTCCGGACACCCGGGGCTGGCCCGGGTCCGGGGGACACCGCTCCGGACCCGAATTTGGGGAACCGGGGCTGTCCCGGGGCCCGGGCACGGGGGAGAACCCCGGGGTGAGGATCCAAATACCGGTTCGGGACAGAGAGTCCAGCTCCGGTCACCGGAGCGGCCCCGGACCGGGACATGAGGACCGGAACCGGGCACCGGAGCTGCCCCGGGAGAGGGCGGGGGAGCCGGATCCAGGCACGGGGGGAGCCCCGAGTTTGGGGGACAGGGACCGGGACCGGGACTGGGGATCCAGAACCGGGCACCGGAGCAGCCCCGAGTTTGGGGGTCCGGAACAGCCCCGAGTTTCCGGGTCCGGGACCTGGGGACCCAGAACCGGGCACCGGAGCAGCTCCGAGTTTGAGGGACCGGGACCGGGACTGGGGATCCAGAACCGGGCACCGGAGCAGCCCCGGATTTGGGGGAGCAGGGCAGCCCCGGAGTGGGGGTCAAGAACCGAAACAGCCCCGGAGGTGGGACCGGGACATGGGGACCCAGAACCGGGCACCGGGACTGCCCCGAGTTTGGGGAACTGGGGCAGCCCCGTGTGAGGGTGGAGAACCGGAGCAGCTCCGAGTTTTGGGGACCGGGACATGGGGACCCAGAACCGGGCACCGGGGCAGCTCCGAGTTTGGGGAACTGGGGCGGCCCCGGGGTGAGGGTGGAGAACCGGAGCAGCCCCGAGTTTTGGGGACCGGGACGTGGGGATCCAGAACCGGGCACCGGGACTGCCCCGAGTTTGGGGAACCGGGACGTGGGGATCCAGAACCGGGCACCGGAGCAGCCCCGAGTTTAGGGGACCGGGACCGGGACATTGGGACCCAGAACCGGGCACCGGGGCAGCCCCGAGTTTGGGGGACCGGGACATGGGCGCCCAGAACCGGCACCGGGGCTGCCCCGAGCGTGTCCGGGGCAAGGCTCTCGCTCGAACCGCGGGGCTGGGGGGGTCCCAGCCGCTTTTTCCGCCGTCCCCGCGGTGCGGAACCCCCCCGGCCGCGGCCCCGGGGCGGTGTCAGCGGGCGGGAGGGAGCGCGGCTGAGTCACCGGCAGGAAACCGAGCGGTTGCATCAGAAAGCGGAGCCGTTTGTCCGGTCGGGGCAGCTTTAGTGGGGTAAAAAAAAAAAAAAATTAAAATTAAAAATAAATCCCGTTCCCAAAAATCCCGCAGCATGGAAAACGGAGACGATGCCTGCCCCAGCAGCAGCAGCAGCAGCTCGGCAGCTCCAGCAGCATCCAGCGCGCCGGGCTTGAAGGAGGAATTGCTGTGCCCCATCTGCTACGAGCCGTTCCGGGAAGCGGTGACGCTGCCGTGCGGGCACAACTTCTGCAAGGGCTGCATCAGCCGCTCGTGGGAGCACCGGCGGCACGCGTGCCCCCTGTGCAAGGAGAGGTCCTCGCTGGAGGAGCTGCGCGTCAACCACACGCTGAGGAACCTGGTGGAGCTGGTGCTGAGGGAGGAAGGGCAGCGGCAGAGCCGCGGCGTGGCCCGGTGCCCCGCGCACCAGGAGGAGCCCAAGTTCTTCTGCCTGGAGGACAAGGAGCTGGCGTGCTTCTCCTGCCAGAGGTCCAAGGAGCACCAGGGGCACAAGATGAGGCCGGTGCAGGAGGCGGCGGCAGATTTTAGGGTGAGGGGATGGTGGGGTGGGATGGACATGGATGGATGGATGGATGATGGATGGGGTGGGATGGATGGCTGGATGGATGATGGATGATGGATGGATGGATGGATGGATGGATGGATGGATGGATGATGGATGGATGGAGGGATGATGGATGGATGATGGATGGATGGATGGATGGATGGATGGATGGATGGATGGATGGATGGGTGGATGGATGATGGATGGATGGATGCATGGATGCAATCCATGGATGGATGGATGGATCCATGGATCCATGAATGGATGGATGGAAGGATGTATCCATGGATCCATGGATGGAGGGATAGATGTGGATGGATGGATGGATGGATGGATGGATGGATGGATGGATGGATGGATGATGGATGGATGGATGGATGGATGCATGGATGGATGGATCTATGAATGGATGGAGGGAGCAATGGATCCATGGATAAATGGATCCATGGATGAACAGAGATGGATGCAGGGATGAATCCATGGATGCACCCATGCATGGATGGCAGAGGGAGGCACCCCTAAAACCTGGAGCTGTCCCAGATTTCCCAGGATTTGGGATGAGGCAGCCACGCTTCCCTGCGGGCGTGCGGCGGCTGCTGGATGCTCTCCTGCCCTTTAATTATCCGGCGCCATCCCGGATGATGATCCCGCGGGAAAGGGGAGCGGGATGATTATTCCCGGTGATTCCCTTGATCCCAGCTCGGATCCAGCCGCGCTGGTTATTCCAGGCTTTGGGAGCGGGGCTGGGATTTGGGAGTTGCACAATTCCGGCAGAAAGGAGGGATGTGGCTGCCCGAGGAGGAGGAGGAGGAGGAGGAGGAGGAGGGGATGGGATGCGGCCAGGAGCTGGGAATGCTGCCAGGACACGCTGGAAAACAGCCGGCACCGCCCTGACTCATCCCGCTGGATTTCAAACGTGGCGGGAAAAGCTTGGCTGGGGTTCCATGGGAATGGGAATGGGAGTGGGAGTGGGAGTGGGAGTGGGAGTGGGAGTGGGAGTGGGAGTGGGAGTGGGAGTGGGAATGGGAGTGGGAATGGGAGTGGGAGTGGGAATGGGAGTGGGAATGGGAATGGGAATGGGAATGGGAGTGGGAGTGGGAATGGGAGTGGGAATGGGAGTGGGAGTGGGAATGGGAGTGGGAATGGGAATGGGAATGGGAATGACAGTGGGAATGGGAATGGGAATGGGAATGAGAGTGGGAATGGGAGTGGGAGTGGGAGTGGGAATAGGAATGGGAATGGGAATGGGAATGGGAGTGGGGAATGGGAATGGGAATGAGAGTGGGAATGGGAATGGGAGTGGGGAATGGGAATGGGAATGAGAGTGGGAATGGGATGGGTGGGAATGGGAATAGGAATGAGAATGGGATGCGTGGGAATGGGAATGGGATTGGGAATGGAGCTGCCCAGAGCACTGGGATGGGCGGGGACGGGATATCCCAAAAAACAGAGAGGAGCATTCCCTATGGATCAAAGCTCCTCTTCCTCCCTGCTGCCCGAGGGGAAGGGTTGGACAGAGCACAGATCCGGCTCTGAGGGTGTTCATCCCGGAAAAATCCTGGAAAATCCTGGGAATGGGGGAGTCCTGAGGATGTCTCCCCCCCCTTGCAGGCCAAGCTGGCGAACATGGAGTCATCCCTGAGGGATAAAGCCAAGGATTTTGGGGCCGTGCGGCGATCCTACGAATCCATCTCCCGGCACAACGAGGTGCGTGTTCCCTCCTGGAGCTGGGATCGACCCCGATCCCGATCCTGATCCCGATCCCAATCCCGATCCTGCACGTTCAATGGGGTGGAGCCCGGATTCCATCCTGGAAAAGGAGAGCAGGGGGGATTTGGGAAGGGCAGCGTGATCCCAGTGAATCCCTGAGCTCTGGGAAGGGGGAATCCAAGGGATTTGGGTGCTCCAGAGGTGGGATTGATCCCAATCCCAAACCTGGACATGCGGCTGGGGGTGGAGCATTGATCCCATCCTGGAAACGAGAGCAGTGGGGATTTGGGAAGCAGGGATGGGAATTTGGGAAGGGCAGCGTGATCCCCGTGATCCTTGAGCTCTGGGAATGGGGAATCCAGGGAATTTGGGTGCTCTAGAAGTGGGATTGATCCCAATCCCAAATTTGCCCTGATCTCATCTCAGGAGAGGTGAGCGGTGGGGATTTGGGAAGCAGGGATGGGAATTTGGGAAGAGCAGCGTGATCCCACTGATCCCAGTGAATCCCTGAGCTGTGGGAAGGGGGAATCCAGCGAATTCAGGTGTTCCAGAGGTGGGATTGATCCTGATCCTGATCGGTAATGCAGCTTGAGTGAAGCCCTGATTCCATCCCGGAAAAGGAGAGTGATGGGGATTTGGGAAGTGGAAAAGGGAATTTGGGAAGAGCAGCGTGATCCCAGGGAATTCCTGAGCTCTGGGAAGGGGGAATCCAGGGAATTTGGGTGCTCCAGAGGTGGGATTGATCCCAATCCCAATCCTGCACATGCAGCTGGGGGTGGAGCATTCATCTTATCTGGAAAAGGGGAGTGTTGGGATTTGGGAAGTGGGGAAGGGAATTTGGGTGCTCCAGGGGTGGGATTGATCCTGATCCTGATTGGGAATGTAGCTGGGGTGAAGCCCTGATTCTATCCTGGAAAAGGAGAGTGATGGGGATTTGGGAAGCGGGGATGGGAATTTGGGGAGGGCAGCGTGATCCCAGTGAATGCCTGAGCTCTGGGAATGGGGAATCCAGGGAATTTGGGTGCTCCAGAGGTGGGATTGATCCCAATCCCAATCCTGCACATGCGGCTGGGGGTGGAGCATTGATCTTATCTGGAAAATGGGAGCAGTGGGGATTTAGGAAGTGGGGAAGGGAATTTGGGTGCTCCAGGGGTGGGATTGCTCCTGATCCTGATTGGGAATGTAGCTGGGGTGAAGCCCTGATTCTATCCTGGAAAATGGGAGTGATGGGATTTGGGAAGTGGGGATGGGAATTCAGGAGGGGCAGCATGATCCCAGTGATCCCAGTGAATCCCTGAGCTCTGGGAAGGGGAAATCCAGGGAATTTGGGTGCTCCAGAGGTGGGATTGATCCCAATCCCAAACCTGCACATGCAGCCAGGGGGTGGAGCATTGATCCCATCCTGGAAAATGGGAGTGATGGGGATTTGGGAAGTGGGGAAGGGAATTTGGGAAGAGCAGCGTGATCCCATTGATCCCAGTGAATCCCTGAGCTCTGGGAAGGGGGAATCCAAGGAATTTGGGTGCTCCAGAGGTGGGATTGATCCCAATCCCAATCCTGCACATGTGGCTGGGGGTGGAGCATTGATCTTATCTGGAAAATGGGAATGTTGGGATTTGGGAAGTGGGGATGGGAATTCAGGAGGGGCAGCGTGATCCCAGTGATCCCAGTGAATGCCTGAGCTCTGGGAAGGGGGAATCCAAGGAATTCGGGTGCTCCAGAGGTGGGATTGAACCCAATCCCAAACCTGCACATGCGGCTGGGGTTGAGCATTGATCTTATCTGGAAAAGGGGAGTGTTGGGATTTGGGAAGTGGGGAAGGGAATTTGGGTGCTCCAGGGGTGGGATTGATCCTGATCCTGATTGGGAATGTAGCTGGGGTGAAGCCCTGATTCTATCCTGGAAAAGGAGAGTGATGGGGATTTGGGAAGCGGGGATGGGAATTTGGGGAGGGCAGCGTGATCCCAGTGAATGCCTGAGCTCTGGGAATGGGGAATCCAGGGAATTTGTGTGCTCCAGAGGTGGGATTGATCCCAATCCCAAACCTGCACATGCAGCCAGGGGGAGCACTGATCCCATCCTAGAAAAAGGGAGCAGTGGGGATTTGGGAAGTGGGGATGGGAATTCAGGAGGGGCAGCGTGATCCCAGTGATCCCAGTGAATCCCTGAGCTGTGGGAAGGGGGAATCCAAGGAATTCAGCTGCTCCAGAGGTGGGATTGATCCCAATCCCAATCCTGCACATGCAGCTGGGGGTGGAACATTGATCTTATCTGGAAAAGGGGAGTGTTGGGATTTGGGAAGTGGGGAAGGGAATTTGGGAAGGGCAGCGTGATCCCAGTGATCCCAGTGAATCCCTGAGCTCTGGGAAGGGGGAATCCAGGGAATTTGGGTGCTCCAGAGGTGGGATTGATCCCAATCCCAATCCTGCACATGCGGCTGGGGGTGGAGCACTGATCTTATCTGGAAAAGGGGAGTGTTGGGATTTGGGAAGTGGAGAAGGGAATTTGGGTGCTCCAGGGGTGGGATTGATCCTGATCCTGATTGGGAATGTAGCTGGGGTGAAGCCCTGATTCTATCCTGGAAAATGGGAGTGATGGGGATTTGGGAAGCACGGATGGGAATTTGGGGAGGGCAGCGTGATCCCAGTGATCCCAGGGAATCCCTGAGCTCTGGGAATGGGGAATGCAGGGAATTCAGGTGCTCCAGGGGTGGGATTGATCCTGATCCTGATTGGGAATGTAGCTGGGGTGAAGCCCTGATTCTATCCTGGAAAAGGAGAGCAGTGGGGATTTAGGAAGCAGGGATGGGAATTTGGGAAGAGCAGCGTGATCCCAGGGAATCCCTGAGCTGTGGGAAGGGGGAATCCAGGGAATTCAGGTGCTCCAGAGGTGGGATTGATCCCAATCCCAATCCTGCACATGCAGCTGGGGGTGGAGCATTGATCTTATCCTGGAAAAGGAGAGTGTTGGGATTTGGGAAGCAGGGAAGGGAATTTGGGAAGGGCAGCATGATCCCAGTGAATGCCTGAGCTGTGGGAAGGGGGAATCCAGGGAATTTGCGTGCTCCAGAGGTGGGATTGATCCCAATCCCAAACCTGCACATGCAGCCAGGGGGAGCCCTGATCCCATCCTGGAAAATGGGAGCGATGGGGATTTGGGAAGTGGGGAAGGGAATTTGGGAAGGGCAGTGTGATCCCAGTGATCCCAGTGAATCCCTGAGCTGTGGGAAGGGGGAATCCAAGGGATTTGGGTGCTCCAGAGGTGGGATTGATCCCAATCCCAAACCTGCACATGCAGCCAGGGGGAGCACTGATCCCAGCCCAGAAAAGGAGAGCAGTGGGGATTTGGGAAGCAGGGATGGGAATTCAGGAGGGGCAGCGTGATCCCAGTGATCCCAGTGAATCCCTGAGCTCTGGGAAGGGGGAATCCAGGGAATTTGGGTGCTCCAGAGGTGGGATTGATCCTGATCCTGATTTGGGAATGCAGCTTGAGTGAAGCCCTGATTCTATCCTGGAAAAGGAGAGCAGTGGGGATTTAGGAAGCAGGGAAGGGAATTTGGGAAGAGCATTGTGATCCCACTGATCCCAGTGAATCCCTGAGCTCTGGGAAGGGGGAATCCAGGGAATTCGGGTGCTCCAGAGGTGGGATTGATCCCGATCCCAATCCTGCACATGCGGCTGGGGTTGAGCATTGATCCTATACTGGAAAATGGGAGCGGTGGGGATTTGGGAAGCGGGGAAGGGCATTTGGGAAGGGCAACGCGATCCCAATGAATCCCTGAGCTCTGGGAAGGAGGAATCCCGGGAATTCGGGCGCTCCCACCGTTCCCGCCCGGAGCACGGCGCCGACGTTCGCAGGTGGAATCGGAGCGCCTGGAGCGTCAGGTGAAGTGGGAGTTCGAGAAGCTGCACAAGTTCCTGTGGGACGAGGAGCAGGCGGTGCTGGCGCAGCTGCGGGAGGAGGCGGGCCGCAAGCAGGACCTGATCCAGGGCAAGATGGAGCAGCTGGCGGAGGCCAGCCAGGCCCTGCTCAACGAGGCCGCGCGGCTCGAGGCCGACCTCAAGCAGGACGACCTCACCTTCCTGATGGTAATTCCTGCATTTCCCATGGTAATTCCCACATTCCCACATTCCCCGTGGTAATTCCCACATTTCCCTGTGGTAATTTCCACATTTCCCCATGGTAATTCCCACATTCCCGGTGGTAATTCCCACATTCCCACATTTCCGGTGGAAATTTCCACATTCCCCATGGTAATTCCCACATTCCCGGTGGTAATTTCCACATTTCCTCATGGTAATTCCCACATTCCCGGTGATAATTCCCATATTCCTGGTGGTAATTTCCACATTCCCCATGGTAATTCCCACATTCCTGGTAATAATTCCCACATTTCCCATGTTAATCCCCACATTCCCCATGGTAATTTCCCACATTCTCCGTGGTAATTCCCACATTCCTGGTGGTAATTTCCACATTCCCAGTGATAATTCCCACATTCCCCATGGTAATTCCCGCATTCCCCATGGTAATTCCCACATTTCCTCATGATAATTCCCACATTCCCCCATGGTAATTCCCACATTCCCCCATGGTAATTCCCACATTCCCGGTGATCATTCCCACATTCCTGGTGGTAATTCCTACATTTCCTCATGATAATTTCCACATTTCTCCATGGTAATTCCCACATTCCCGATGGTAATTCCCACATTCCTGGTGGTAATTCCCCCATTCCTGATGGTAATTCCCACATTTCCTCATGGTAATTCCGACATTCCTAGTGGTAATTCCCACATTTCCCAATGGTAATTCCCACATTCCTGGTGGTAACTCCCGCATGCCCCATGGTAATTCCTGCATTCCCAATGGTAATTCCCATATTGCTGGTGGTAATTTCCGCATTCCCCATGGTAATTCCCACATTCCTGGTAGTAATTCCCACATTTCCCATGTTAATCCCCACATTTCCTCATGGTAATTTCCACATTCCCGGTGATAATTCCCACATTTCTCCATGGTAATTCCCACATTCCCCATGGTAATTCCCACATTCCCAGTGGTAATTTCCACATTTTCCCATGGTAATTCCCACATTCCCGGTGATCATTCCCACATTCCCACATTCCCGGTGGTAATTCCCACATTCCTCATGATAATTCCCACATTCCTTGTGATAATTCCCACATTCTCACATTCCCAGTGGTAATTCCCACATTCCCCATGGTAATTCCCACATTCCCCATGGTAATTCCCAAATTCCCACATTTCCGGTGGAAATTTCCACATTTCCCCATGGTAATTCCCACATTCCTGGTGGTAATTCCCAGATTTCCTCATGGTAATTCCCACATTTCCTGTTTTAATTCCCACATTCCTGGTGGTAATTCACACATTTCCTCTAATTCCCGCATTCCCTGGGGTAATTCCCACATTCCTGGTGGTAATTCCCACATTCCCGGTGATAATTCCCACATTCCCCATGGTAATTCCCACATTTCTCCATGGTAATTCCCACATTCCCCATGGTAATTCCCGCATTTCCTGTGGTAATTCCCACATTCCTGGTGGTAATTCCCAGATTTCCTCATGGTAGTTCCCACATTTCCCGTGTTAATTCCCACATTTCCCCATGGTAATTCCCACATTCCCGGTGATCATTCCCACATTCCCACATTCCCGGTGGTAATTCCCAGATTTCCTCATGATAATTCCCACATTCCTGGTGATAATTCCCACATTCTCACATTCCCCATGGTAATTCCCACATTCCCCATGGTAATTCCCAAATTCCCACATTTCCGGTGGAAATTTCCACATTTCCCCATGGTAATTCCCACATTCCCGGTGATAATTCCCATATTCCTGGTGGTAATTCCCGCATGCCCCATGGTAATTCCCAGATTTCCTCATGGTAATTCCCACATTCCTGGTGGTAATTCCCAGATTCCCCATGGTAATTCCCACATTCCTGGTGGTAATTCCCAGATTTCCTCATGGTAATTCCCACATTTCCCGTGTTAATTCCCACATTTCCTCATGGTAATTCCCGCATTCCCCATGGTAATTCCCACATTCCTGGTGGTAATTCCCACATTCCCGATGGTAATTCCCACATTTCCCCGTGGTAATTCCCACATTTCCCTGTGGTAATTCCCACATTCCTGGTGGTAATTCACACATTTCCTCTAATTTCCGCATTCCCTGTGGTAATTCCCACATTCCCGATGGTAATTCCCACATTTCCTCATGGTAATTCCCACATTTCCCCGTGGTAATTCCCGCATTCCCCATGGTAATTCCCACATTCCTGATGGTAATTCCCAGATTTCCTCATGGTAATTCCCACATTTCCGGTGGTAATTCCCACATGCCCCATGGTAATTCCCACATTCCCAATGGTAATTCCCTCCGGGATCCCAATCCAGCCTCCCCCAAGTGATCCATGGGCTGTTGGAATTCCGCTGGCAGCCAAGATCTGATTCCTCTTTTCTTCTCTTTTCCAGACCCACAAGAACCGCAAGCGGAGGTAGGTCCTGGTCCCGTCACATAATCCCATATCCATGGGAATCTGGGAATGGCTGAGCCCTTCCCGCTGGCCGGATGGGGTCTCCTGAGCTCCCTGCTCCAAGAAAATTCCAGCGTCCCCTCTGAGGTGCTGGATGTCCCCTGCGTGTTCCGGGCAGGACGGCGGGGACAAAAAGCGGGATTTCGGGGTTTGTGGGAAGCGTTAAATCCCAGATTTTGTGGGAATGGAGGGAGGACAAGCTTGGGAGATGCCGGGTGCCTCATCCCAATCCTTTCTCCACGGCCAATCCCTGCCCTAGGATCGCCTGCACGGCCGAGGAGCCGGAAGCTGTTCCCTCGGGATTGCTCCTGGACGTGGCCAAATACCTGGGATCGCTCCAGTACAACGTGTGGAAGAAGATGTTGGACACCATCACCGCTGGTGAGGAGCAGGGAATGTCCAGAGTGGGGTTTTCCATGGGTCTGGAAAGATGGGAAATGTGGAGATGGATTCTTCCCTAAAACTGGTGGTGGTGGGGTTTGGAAAAATGGGAAATGTGGAGATGGATTCTTCCCTAAAAATGGTGCTGATGGGTCTGGAAAGATGGGAAATGTGGAGGTGGATTCTTCCCTAAAAATGGTGGTGGGGGGCTGGAAAGATGGGAAATGTGGAAGTGGATTAATCCCTAAAAATGGTGGTGGTGGGGTCTGGAAAGATGGGAAATGTGGAGATGGATTAATCCCTAAAAATGGTGCTGATGGGTCTGGAAAGATGGGAAATGTGGAAGTGGATTCTTCCCTAAAAATGGTGGTGGTGGGGTGTGGAAAGATGGGAAATGTGGAAGTGGATTCTTCCCTAAAAATGGTGGTGGTGGGGGTCTGGAAAGATGGAAAATGTGGAGATGGATTCTTCCCTAAAAATGGTGGTGGTGGGGTCTGGAAAGATGGGAAATGTGGAGATGGATTCTTCCCTAAAAATGGTGGTGGTGGGGGTCTGGAAAGATGGAAAATGTGGAGATGGATTCTTCCCTAGAAATGGTGGTGGTGGGGTCTGGAAAGATGGGAAATGTGGAGATGGATTCTTCCCTAAAAATGGTGGTGGTGGGGGTCTGGAAAGATGGAAAATGTGGAGATGGATTCTTCCCTAGAAATGGTGGTGGTGGGGTCTGGAAAGATGGGAAATGTGGAAGTGGATTCTTCCCTAAAAATGGTGGTGGTGGGGTTTGGAAAAATGGGAAATGTGGAGATGGATTCTTCCCTAGAAATGGGGGTGGTGGGGTCTGGAAAGATGTGAAACGTGGAAGTGGATTCTTCCCTAAAAATGGTGGTGGTGGGGTTTGGAAAAATGGGAAATGTGGAGATGGATTCTTCCCTAAAAATGGTGCTGATGGGTCTGGAAAGATGGGAAATATGGAAGTGGATTCTTCCCTAGAAATGGTGGTGGGGCCGTCTGGAAAGATGGGAAATGTGGAAGTGGATTCTTCCCTAAAAATGGTGGTGGGGTCTGGAAAGATGGGGAATGTGGAGATGGATTCTTCCCTAGAAATGGTGGCAGTGGGGTCTGGAAAGATGGGAAATGTGGAAGTGGATTCTTCCCTAAAAATGGTGGTGGGATCTGGAAAGATGGGAAATGTGGAGAGGGATTCTTCCCTAAAAATGGTGGTGGTGGAGCCTGGAAAGATGGGAAATGTGGAGATGGATTCTTCCCTAAAAATGGTGGCAGTGGGGTCTGGAAAGATGGGAAATGTGGAAGTGGATTCTTCCCTAAAAATGGTGGTGATGGGTCTGGAAAGATGGGAAATGTGGAGAGGGATTCTTCCCTAAAAATGGTGGTGGTGGAGCCTGGAAAGATGGGAAATGTGGAGATGGATTCTTCCCTAGAAATGGTGGTGGTGGGGTCTGGAAAGATGGGAAATGTGGAGATGGATTCTTCCCTAGAAATGGTGGTGGTGGGGTCTGGAAAGATGGGAAATGTGGAAGTGGATTCTTCCCTAAAAATGCTGGCGGTGGGATCTGGAAAGATGGGAAATGTGGAAGTGGATTCTTCCCTAGAAATGTTGGTGGTGGGGTCTGGAAAGATGGGAAATGTGGAGATGGATTCTTCCCTAAAAATGGTGGTGGGGGTCTGGAAAGATGGGAAATGTGGAGAGGGATTCTTCCCTAAAAATGGTGGTGGGGCCGTCTGGAAAGATGGGAAATGTGGAGATGGGACCAGGGATTGGGAAAGTGAAGGGAGGGGCTTGTTCCTCAAAAAGGGAAACTTGGGAATGTGTGTTTGCCAGGGGTGATGTGGGTTAGGGACAAATCCATGGACGGGGACCGGTGTAGGGATGGATGGAGGGATGGATGGAGGGATCCATGGATGGATGGATGGATGGATGGATGGATGGATGGATGGATGGATGGATGGATGGATGGATCCATGGATGGATCCATGGAAGAATTCATGAATGGATGGATGGATGGATCCATGGATGGATAGGGGTGACTGGATCCACGGATGGATAGGGAGGGAGGGAGGGATGGATGGATGGATGGATGGATGGATGGATGGATGGATGGATGGATGGATGGATGGATGGATGGATTCCATGGATGGATGATGGATGGATGGATGGATGGATGGATGATGGACGGATGGATGGATGGGTGGATGGGTGGATGGGTGGATGGATGGATGGATGGATGGATGGATTCCATGGATGGATTCCATGGATGGAGGAACAGACGGATAGATCCATGGAAGGATTCATGAATGGATGGAGGGATGGATCCATGGATGGATGGATGGATACATGGAAGTATCCATGGATAGATGGATCCATGGATGGGGTGGATGTATGGATGGATAGGGAGGGAGGGATGGATGGATGGATGGATGGATGGATGGATGGATGGATGGATGGATGGATCCATGGATGAATGGAACCATGGATAGGGATGGATAGATGAATGGATGGATGGAGGGATCCGTGGAAGGATCCATGGATGGAGGGACAGATGGACAGATCAATGGAGTGATCTGTGGATAGATGGAGGGAGGGTTCCATGGAAGCATCCATGGATGGAGGGACAGATGGACAGGTCAATGGAAGGTTCCATGGAGGGATGGAGGAAGGGATCCATGGATGAATCCATGAAAGGATCCGTGGATGGATGGATGGATGGATGGATGGATGGATGGATGGATGGATGGATGGATGGATTCATGGAAGAACCATGGATGGACGGAGGGATGGAGGAAGGCATCCATGGATGAATCCATGGAAGGATCCATGTAGGGATGGAAGGATCCATGTGTGAATGGATCCCATGGAGGGCCCCGCGGAGGGACAGACGGATCCCTACCAAGCTTCCCATAAAACCCTCCCCTTGCCCGCAGTGCCCTTCAGCCTGGATCCCAACTCGGCCGCGGGCTGGCTCTCCGTCTCCGAGGACCTCTCCAGCGTCTCCATCTGCAGCTACAAGGGCTCCGTGGAGAACCCGGAGCGCTTCACCTCCGCCCCCTGCATCCTGGGCTCCCGCGGCTTCTCCGAAGGCTTCCACACCTGGCAGGTGGACCTGGGCGGGCTGACCAACTGGAGGGTGGGCGTCTCCCGGCCCCACAGAGGCTCCCACTGGAGTTACCACCACGATTCCCGCTCCGGCTTCTGGTACATCTACCACCTCCAGGGCAAGGACGAGTGCCGGGCGTCCAACGCCGTGCGCTCGCAGACGGCGCCGGGCAACATCCGGAGGGTCCGGGTGGAGCTGGACTGCACCGAGGGCGAGCTGTCCTTCTACGACGCCGACCTCCAGAGCCACATCTACACGTTCCACGAGAAGTTCGGCGGGCCCGTCTTCCCCTATTTCTACGTGGGCAACACCCAGGGCGACGCCAACACCAAGACGCTCCGGATCTGCCCGCTCCGCGTCCGTGTCCTCGAGGATGTCCCCACCTGAGATGTCTCCTTGCCTCCTGGTGGGGTTCTCCAGGTGCTTTTCCGGGAAAAACGACCAAAAAAAACAAAAAAAAAAAAAAGGAAAAATAAGCAGGGATAAAAAGATTTGTTCGCGTCGTCTCAGGTTTTTATCGTTAATAAATATTAATAAACATTAGAAATATTATCCGTATATCTCTCCCCCCTGTGTGGTTCTGTGCCCAAATCCCAAATTTTCCTGAAGCTCTCTGCCATGGATCCAAGCTGGGAATGCTTTGGGAAGAAAGGATTTCCTTGACAAATAAGGAATTAAAGGATTTAGAGGCTTTTCCCCCCACAGTTTTTAGGGATCCAGGAATCCCTGCTGTGATCCTTATCCCGGCTCTTGAAAGGGGAAAATCCCATGGGATTTGACACATGGAAAACCATCAGTGGGAACACCCCTGGGAGCATCCCACCTCCTCCACCCTTTTCCCCACAGCTTTATCCCTCCGAGGGGTTTTCCCCGAATTCCCAGCTCTGGGAATCCAGTGAAGATGCCTCGTTGGTGTTGGGAAAAGGAGGAATTTCGGAGTTTTTACCCGGAGTTAATCCCACCCAAACGGTTTTTCCCCAAATCCAGGTGGGTCCTTGGGATTTCAGGCGATTCCATGGGGGAAGGGAAGGGGCCTGGGTGGCCCTTCCCGACCTTTTCCTGCTTTTTTCCTGCTTTTTTCCTGCCTGGATTCCGACGGGAGCGGGTGGTTTCCATGGTTTCCCGGCATTTGCTCAGGAAGCTCCTCAGGAACGAGAGAGGGAGGAGGGAAAACAAAAGGGAGAGGCTGGAGCTGGGGGCGACCCCGGGATCCTCCCACGGCGTATCCCTGGATACGGCAAAGGAGGGGAAAAAGGGATTTGCGGCATCCCAAATCCCTGCACATCCCATCCCCATCCACCTTCCCTCCATTCCATCCCATCCCATCCCATCCCATTCCATCCCATTCCATCCCATCCCATCCCATCCCATCCCATCCCTGCCCATCCCATTCCATCCCATCCCATCCCACCCTCATCCTGCTTTCCCATCCCACCCCATCCCATCCCATCCCATCCCATCCCATCCCATCCCATCCCATCCCATCCCATCCCATCCCATCCCATCCTATCCCATCCCATCCCATTCCATCCCATCCCACCCCATCCCGTCCCTTCCTATCCCATCCCATCCCATCCCATCCCATCCCACCCCATCCCATCCCATCCCATCCCATCCCACCCCATCCCATCCCATCCCATCCCATCCCACCCCATCCCATCCCATCCCATCCCATTCCATCCCATCCCATCCCATCCCATTCCATCCCATCCCATCCCACCCTCATCCTGCTTTCCCATCCCATCCATCCCATCCCATCCCATCCCATCCCATCCCATCCCATCCCATCCCATCCCATCTCCATTTTCATCCACATCCCATCCCAATTCCAACTCCAATCCCAATTCCAATCCTAACCCATCCCATCCCAATCCTGCTCTGCCGTGCCAATCCCCATCCCCATCCCAATCCCAACCCCAACCCCAATCCCCATCCCCATCCCCATCCCAACTCCAATCCCATCCCATTCCCATCTCCATCCCTTCTCTCCATCCCGTCCCACCCCACCCATCCCAATTCCAACCCCAACCCCAATCTCATCCCCAATCCCAATCCCATCCCATCCTCATCCATCCCATCCCATCCCATCCCATCCCATCCCATCCCATCCCATCCCATCCCATCCCCAACCCCAACCCCAATCCCAATCCCAACCCTAATTCCAACCCCAATCCCAACCCCAATCCAAACCCCAATCCCAATCCCAACCCCAATCCCAATCCCAACCCCAATCCCAATCCCAAATCCTAATCCCATCCCATTATTCCATCCACTTACTCCATCCCATCCCATCCCATCCCATCCCATCCCAATTCCCATGCCCATCCCATCCCATCCCAATCCCCAACCCCAATCCCAATCTCAATCCCAATCCCAACCCCAACCCCAATCCCAATCCCAATCCCAATCCAATCCCTCCTCCCCATCCCAATCCCTCCTCCCCATCCCATATCCCGACATTTCCCATCACCCCAAAATCCCGGCACTTCCCAGAATTCTGGGCATCCCAACCCCAATTCTGGCACATTTGAGATGCGTTCGGGAATGTGAGGCCTGGGATTTTTCCCTTTTTCTGGGAATTTTGGAGGATAAATGTGGGGGAAACACTGGAGGGGGTCGAGGGGTTCCTCTGCACCTTTTCCTTCCCAAAACCTGGAATTCCACCCAGGAAAAAGCAGATTCTTGCTTGGAAGGGTCTCACTGATATTTATTTTAATTTTAATTTTAACTGTAATTTTTATTTTTATTTTTATTTTTATTTTTATTTGTCTATTTTATTTTTTTTATTTTTATTTTCATTTTTTATTTTAAAAAATTTGGTTTTAATTTTTAGATTTTAATTTATTTTGCTTTTGAGTTTTAATTTCTAATTTTAAAATTAATTTTATTTCTTAGTGGGTTTAAGAAAATTAATTAATTTTAATTTTTCTTCCCTAGGCTTTTATTTCAACTTTAATATTAAAATCGTTATATTTTTTAAATGGCAACATTAATTTTTATTTTTATTTACTGTTATTTTCTCTTTTAAAACTGTTTTTTCCTTTTATTTTTGTTTGTTAGACTTTCATTTTAACTTTTATTTTTGATCACTGTTTATTCATATTTTTACACTTACTTTCGGTATTTTTTAATGTTTACCTTAATTGTAAAATTTTAATTATTTTGTGTTTAAATAAAGTATTTACTTCTCTTTATGTATTTCTTCTATATATTATTTTGCATTTTATATTTTATGGAAATATTTTATATCCATTCAATCATAACTATTTATTTATCATAATTTCTTAATTTATTCTGAATTTATTTTGTATTTTGGGGGTGTTGTATTTATTTTTAGATTTGTTTTATACCATATTTTAGGGGCTTACGTTTATATTTATTCTATATTCATTCTCTATTTTAAATATTTATTTTATATTTGGTTTTGCATTTATTTTAAATTTATTCCATATTTATTTTTGCGTTTATTTTAAATTTAATCCATATTTATTTTAAATTTATTTTCTATTTTTGGCATATATTTAAAAAATTAATTTCACGTTTATTTCACATTTATTTTCATTAACTTCCCCCATATTTTTCCCACATTTCCCCCATCCCATTTTCCCATCTTTATCCCAATTTCCAACAAAAATCCCGTCACTTTTTTCCCAATTTTCCCACAATTCCCGCCCCAATCCCGGGATCCCCCTGGACCCACCCAGGATTCGGGGCGGGGCCTCCATCGCCGGCTGCTCATCGATGATGTCATTTCTGACCAATCAGCGCTCGACACCGCGCCTTTGCCCCGCCCCGCCCCTCCCGCCTGGTACCCGGAGCATCCCAAGGATTTGGGGGGTTTGGGCGATTTTGGGGGCGAATTTGGGGGATTTTGGGGGATGCGGGAGCCACCGGGGGAGATTCTCCGGGAATTCTGGGAACCGCTGGAATTCCCAGGGACAGGAATCATGGAAAGGGAATGGTTTGGGTGGGAAGGAGCTCAAATCCCACCCCATTCCAACCCCAACACCTCCCGCATCCCGGGGTGATCCAACCTTTCCTGGGACACTGCCGGGATCCAGGGATTCTCTGGGAATCCCAGCCCAGCCAGGAATCCCTTCCCAGGATCCCAGCATCCCAAGCTCCCCTTTCCCACTGGAAGCCATTCCCTGGCTCCTGCCCCTCCAGCCCTTGCCCCAATCCCAGCTCTCCTGGAGCCCCTTTGGGATGGGGAAGCGGCTCCAAGGATTCCCGGGATCCTCCCCTGATCCAGCTGCACATTCCCAGCTGCTCTCCCAGCCTGGCGTTGGATCCAGCCCCATCCCGACTCATCCTTGGGAAGGAATTTCAGGATCCAGGGGCTTCCCTGGGAAATGGGGACTCCAGGAAGGGTCTCCCTTCCCTTTTCCATCCCTGAATTCCATAAAAATCCCTCGGGATGGATCCTGAGTGTCCTTGATCCCAGAATCCCGGAATGATCTTGGATGGGATCCATGGACCCTCAATCCCATCCCAGGGACACTTCCCACCATCCCAGGGTGCTCCAAACCCCATCCAACTTTTCCTTGGACACTGCCAGGGATCCAGGGATTGTCTGGGAATTCCAGCCCAGCCCTAAAAAAGCCACTCCTGGAATGTGGGGACAGGAGCCACCTCCAGGTGTGACCCTCCCAGTGCTCTCAGTGCCATTCCCATGTCCAGCTGATCTGATCCCAAACTCCATCCCTAAAAAATTCCCAGGATTGGGGGAATGGCTTTGATCCAGGATTTGATCCCAAAATCCATCCCTGAAAAAGCCACTCCTGAAATCAGGGAGCCACCTCCAGGTGTGACCCTCCCAGTGTTCCCAGAGCCATTCCCAGCTCCAGCTGGTCTGATCCCAAACTCCCTCCCTAAAAAAAGCCACTCCTGGCTCCAGGATTTGATCCCAAAATCCATCCCTAAAAAAACCACTCCTGAAATCAGGGAACAGGAGCCACTTCCAGGTGTGGCCCTCCCAGTGCCATTCCCAGCTCCAGGGTCTGATCCCAAAATCCATCCCTAAAAAAAACCACACCTGAAATGGGGACATGTGACCCTCCCAGTGCACCCAGTGTCATTCCCAGCTCCAGGATTTGATCCCAAAATCCATCCCTAAAAAAGCCACTCCTGAAATCAGGGAGCCGCCTCCAGGTGTGACCCTCCCAGTGTTCCCAGTGCCATTCCCATCTCCAGCTGATCTGATCCCAAATTCCATCCCTAAAAAAAGCCACTCCCAGCTCCAGGATTTGCTCCCAAAATCCCTCCCTGAAAAAGCCACTCCTGAAATCAGGGAACAGGAGCCACTTCCAGGTGTGGCCCTCCCAGTGCCATTCCCAGCTCCAGGATTTGCTCCCAAATTCCATCCCTAAAAAAGCCACACCTGAAATGGGGACATGTGACCCTCCCAGTGCACCCAGTGTCATTCCCAGCTCCAGGATCTGATCCCAAAATCCATCCCTAAAAAAAGCCACTCCTGAAATCAGGGAGCCACCTCCAGGTGTGACCCTCCCAGCCATTCCCATCTCCAGCTGATCTGATCCCAAATTCCATCCCTAAAAAAAGCCACTCCCAGCTCCAGGATTTGCTCCCAAAATCCATCCCTAAAAAAGCCACTCCTGGAATGTGGGAACAGGAGCCACTTCCAGGTGTGGCCCTCCCAGTGCCATTCCCAGCTCCAGGGTCTGATCCCAAAATCCATCCCTAAAAACAGCCACCTCTGGAATGTGGGGACAGGAGCCACCTCCAGGTGTGACCCTCCCAGAGCCACTCCCAGTGCCATTCCCAGCTCCAGGATCTGATCCATGGCCACCAAGGGCACCAGGAAGGGGGTGGTGCCCAGAGCTGGGATCCCGGGAAGGGCCTGAATCCTGGGAATCTCAAAGGAGCCGCCGGTGCCAGGCACGGCCGGGCTGTCCCTGGGGCCACTCAAGGGCTCTTTGTGCCCAGCTTGGCCGCTGGGATTTGACCCTTTCCCGGCCTTTGTCCCTCTGGAATGTGCTCCAGCCCAGTTCCCGCGGGAATCCCAAATTCCGCCCGCTTGAAACGCGGTGGGGAAAGGATTGGGAATTTGGGAATTTCAGCGGGGTGTCCTTGCCATGGAATCATCGGGTCATGGAAGGGTTTGGGTGGGAATGGTCCTTAAATCCCACCCCAAGGATGCCCTCCCCTATTCCAGATTTCTCCAATCCCCACCCAACCTGGAATCAAACATTCCAGAGCCAGAATGTCAAAAAAAAAAACCAAAAAAAAAAACCCGAGGTGGATTTGGGGAAGAAAATCTGGAATACCCAATTCACCCCAAAAATTTCAACGGGGCCATCCCGTCCTTCCCGATATCCTGCCCCCCACAAACCCACCCTAAATCCCTTTTCCAGAGCAATCCATGTTCCCAAAATGTGACGGAGAAATCCAGAGCCTAAAAATACCGGGATGATTCCCAGAGGTGCTGGCGGAAAAGAGGCCGGGATGAGGCGGATTTGGGGAAGGAGAGCCGGAATACCCCAAATTTCACCCCAAAATTCCAAATGGGGCCATCCCGTCCTTCCCGATATCCTGCCCCCCAAAACCCACCCTAAATCCCTTTTCCAGAGTGATCCGTGTTCCCAAAACGTGACGGAGAAATCAAGAACCTAAAAATACCGGGATGATTCCCAGAGGTGTCGGCAGAAAAGAGGCCGGGATGAGGCGGATTTGGGGAAGGAGAGCCGGAATAACCAATTCCTCCCCAGATTCCAATGGTGCCATCTCATGCTTCCCGATATCCCGCCCCCCAAACCCACCCTAAATCCCTTTTTCCAGAGCAATCCACGTTCCCAAAACATGACGGAGAAACCCGGAGCCTAAAAATACCGGGATGATTCCCAGAGGTGTCGGCGGAAAAGAGGCCGGGATGAGGCAGATTTGGGGAAGGAGAGCCGGAATAACCAATTCCTCCCCAGATTCCAATGGGGCCATCCCGTCCTTCCCGATATCCTGCCCCCCAAAACCCACCCTAAATCCCTTTTCCAGAGTGATCCACATTCCCAAAACATGACGGAGAAACCCGGAGCCTAAAAATACCGGGATGATTCCCAGAGGTGCCGGGCACGTGACCGGTGGAAAAGAGGCCGGGATGAGGCGGATTTGGGGAAGGAGAGATGGAATTTGGGAAGGACTCGGCGCTCCGGAGGTGCCCTTGTTCCACACGGATTCCCCGGAGACTCCGCTCGCCCCAAAATAGTTTTGGGATCTGGGGCTCGGCCTCTCCGTGTTCCTGTGGCCCGGATTGGGAGTGGAGGACGAGTCCGGGCGGGAATTTGGGGCTGGGAATGATGGGACAGGGTGGGATTGGATTTGGGACATGTCCTGGGGATGGGAGGGTGGAGGGGACGGCCCAATGTCCTACAGGACAGGACAGGACACCCCGTTGTCCCCAAATCCTGGAGATGTCACCCCATTGTCCCTCAGGATGGACAGGACACCCCAGTGTCCCCAAATCTTGGAGATGTCACCCCGTTATCGCTCAGGATGGACAGGACACCCCATTGTCCCCAAATCCTGGAGATGTCACCCCATTGTCCCTCAGGATGGACAGGACACCCCATTGTCCCCAAATCCTGGAGATGTCACCCCATTGTCCCTCAGGATGGAGGGGACACCCCACTGTCCCAAAATCCTGGAGATGTCACCCCATTGTCCCTCAGGATGGAGGGGACACCCCATTGTCCCCAAATCCTGGAGATGTCACCCCATTGTCCCCAAATCTTGGAGCATGGAGGGGGCACCCCCTTGTCCCCAAATCCTGGAGATGTCACCCCATTATCTTAGAGATGACACCGCATTGTCCCTCAGGATAATGGGGACACCTCATTGTCCCCAAATCCTGGATATGTCACCCCATTGTCCCTCAGGATAATGGGGACACCCCATTGTCCCCAAATCCTGGAGATGTCACCCCATTGTCCCCAAATCTTGGAGCATGGCGGGGGCACCCCCTTGTCCCCAAATCCTGGAGATGTCACCCCATTATCTTGGAGATGACACCCCATTGTCCCTCAGGATGGAGGGGACACCCCATTGTCCCCAAATCCTGGAGATGTCACCCCATTGTCCCTCAGGATAATGGGGACACCCCATTGTCCCCAGATCTTGGAGATGTCACCCCATTATCTTAGAGATGTCACTCCATTGTCCCTCAGGATGGAGGGGACACCCCATTGTCCCCAAATCCTGGAGATGACACCCCTTTATCCCTCAGGATGGACAGGACACCCCATTGTCCCCAAATCTTGGAGATGCCACCCCATTGTCCCTCAGGATGGACAGGACACCCCATTGTCCCCAAATCCTGGAGATGTCACCCCATTGTCCCTCAGGATGGAGGGGACACCCCATTGTCCCCAAATCCTGGAGATGACACCCCATTGTCCCTCAGGATGGAGGGGACACCCCATTGTCCCCAAATCCTGGAGATGTCACCCCATTATCGCTCAGCATGGAGGGGGCACCCCCTTGTCCCCAGATCTCGGAGATGTCACCCCATTATCTTGGAGATGTCACCCCATTGTCCCTCAGGATGGAGGGGACACCCCCTTGTCCCCAAATCCTGGAGATGTCACCCCATTGTCCCTCAGGATAATGGGGACACCCCATTGTCCCCAAATCCTGGAGATGTCACCCCATTGTCCCCAAATCTTGGAGCATGGAGGGGGCACCCCCTTGTCCCCAAATCCTGGAGATGTCACCCCATTATCTTGGAGATGTCACCCCATTGTCCCTCAGGATGGAGGGGACACCCCATTGTCCCCAAATCCTGGAGATGTCACCCCTTTATTCCCAAATCTTGCATATGTCACCTCATTGTCCCTCAGCATGGAGGGGGCACCCCCTTGTCCCCAGATGCTGGAGATGTCACCCCATTATCTTGGAGATGTCACCCCATTGTCCCTCAGGACGGAGGGGACACCCCATTGTCCCAAAATCCTGGAGATGCCACCCCATTGTCCCTCAGGATGGAGGGGACACCCCATTGTCCCCAAATCCTGGAGATGCCACCCCATTGTCCCTCAGGATAATGGGGACACCCCATTGTCCCCAAATCCTGGAGATGTCACCCCATTATCGCTCAGGATGGACAGGACACCCCATTGTCCCCAAATCCTGGAGATGTCACCCCATTGTCCCTCAGGATGGACAGGACACCCCATTGTCCCCAGATCCTGGAGATGTCACCCCATTATCGCTCAGGATGGACAGGACACCCCATTGTCCCCAAATCCTGGAGATGTCACCCCATTGTCCCTCAGGATGGACAGGACACCCCATTGTCCCCAGATCCTGGAGATGTCACCCCATTATCGCTCAGGATGGACAGGACACCCCATTGTCCCCAAATCCTGGAGATGTCACCCCATTGTCCCTCAGGATGGACAGGACACCCCATTGTCCCAAAATCCTGGAGATGTCACCCCATTGTCTTAGAGATGACACCTCATTGTCCCTCAGGATAATGGGGACACCCCTTTGTCCCCCATCTTATACATGTCACCCCATTGTCCCCCACCCTGGAGTTGTCACCCCATTGTCCCCCAAATTGATATCACCCCATTGTCCCCCCATATCGACGTCACCACTTTGTCCCCCCCCCTGGAAATGTCACCCCACTGTCCCCTCTCCCATATCGATGTCACCCTATGGTCCCCAAATATCGATGTCACCCCACTGTCCCCCACATTGATGCCACCCCATTGTCCCCCCACATCGATGTCACCCCATTGCCCCCCCCCAACTGATGTCACCCCATTGTCCCCCCCAAATCGATATCACCCCATTGTCCCCCCATATCGATGTCACCACTTTGTCCCCCACCCAGGAAATGTCACCCCCTTGTCCCCCCATATCGATGTCACCCCATTGTCCCCCCCAACTGATGTCACACCATTGTCCCCCCCCATATCGATGTCACCCCATTGTCCCCCCACATCGATATCACCCCATTGTCCCCCCACATCGATGTCACCCCATTGCCCCCCCCAACTGATGTCACCCCATTGTCCCCCCCCATATCGATGTCACCCCACTGTCCCCCCATATCGATGTCACCCCATTGTCCCCCCATATTGATGTCACCTCACTGTCCCCCACATTGATGTTACCCCATTGTCCCCCTATATTGATGTCACTCCATTGTCCCCCCAAATCGATGTCACCCCATTGTCCCCCTCCATATCGGTGTCACGCCACTGTCCCCCCATATTGATGTCACCCCATTGCCCCCCCCAACTGATGTCACCCCATTGTCCCTCCCCCCACATTAATGTCACCTCATTGTCCCCCCATATCGATGTCACCTCACTGTCCCCCACCCTGGAAATGTCACCCCATTGTCCCCCCACATCGATGTCACCCCATTGCCCCCCCAACTGATGTCACCCTATTGTCCCCCCCAAATCGATATCACCCCATTGTCCCCCCATATCGATATCACCCCATTGTACCCCCATATCGATGTCACCCCATTGTCCCCCCATATCGATGTCACCCCATTGTCCCCCCCCCATATCGATGTCACCCCACTGTCCCCCACATTGATGTCACCTCATCGTCCCCCCAAATCGATATCACCCCATTGTCCCCCCCCCATATCGGTGTCACCCCATTGTCCCTCCCCCCACATTGATGTCACCCCATTGTCCCCCCATAGTGATGTCACCCCACTGTTCCTCACCCTGGAAATGTCACCCCATTGTCCCCCCCCATATCGATATCACCCCATTGTCCCCCCCATATCGGTGTCACCCCATTGTCCCTCCCCCCAAATTCGGGGGACACCCCAATGTCCCCACCATGTGACAAAAGGGACCAGGGACACTCGCCCCCCTCGCGACGCCCCGAACCCCTCCGTGTCCCTTTGTCACTTTGTCCCCCCCATCTCCTCCCTGCTCCGCATCCCTCCTTCCAATCCAACCCCCAAAATCCCCATTTTTCACCCCAAAACCCCCTTTTTTTATTTTAATCCCTTAATTTTTCCACCCATCCCTTTTTTTCCCCCCGTCTTTTTTTTTTTCCCCTTTCCCTGCTCCAACCCCCAAAATAGCTGCGGGCTGTGACGTCACCGGGCGGGGCCCTCATTCGCACGGGGCTCTCGACCAATCAGAGGGCCGGGCGATGATGTCATGGGGGGCGCTGGGGACCCCCCGCCCGGGATGTTCCAAAGCCGCGTTAAAGGAGCCGGGAGAGCGCCAGGAGCAGCGCGACCGCCGCCGTGGGGTGAGTCCGGCAGCCCCCGCTGGAATTTTATGGGAATTTTTTGGGGGGAATTTCGGCCGGTTCCGTTCAGGGCAGGAGGGTTCGGGTGGATTTGGGGGTGTGTATAGGGGGGGGTTAAAGTGCGGCAGATTTTGGGGTGGGGGGCGTAAAGGATGTGGGGAGAGGAGCAGCGCGACCACCGCGGTGGGGCGAGTCCGGCAGCCCCCGCTGGAATTCGATGGGAATTTTTTTGGAATTTTTTGGGGAATTTTTTGGGGCCATTTTTTTGGGGATTATTTTGTGAATTTTTTTGCGGGGGGAATTTTTTTGGCATTTTTTTGGGAGAATTTTTTGGGGGGCATTTTTTTGGGGGGGGCTATTTTGTGAATTTTTTGGGGGGAATTTTTAATTTTAGCCGGTTCCGTTCAGGGCAGGAGGGTTTGGATGGGTTTGGGGTGGAGGGGGCGGGTGTACGGCGGTTTTGCTCTGGGGGTCCCCATTTTGTCCCCCCCCCTGGTGTCCCCATCCCTTTTGGGGTGCTGGTCCCGCTCTTCCCGGGGCGTTTTCCATCTGTCTGGAATTCCTTATCCCCTTCCTTTTGGAGATTTCCCCCTCCCCACTCCCCACCCCATCCTCATCCTCATCCTCATCCCCATCCTCATCCTCGGCTGCCGCCCCCCAATTTGGGTTTGGGGGGGGATCAGCGTCCTCGGGGTCTCCGCACCCCCAGAATTCCCGAGGGATTCTGCACCCCCGGCATTCCCAGAATTCCCAGAATTTTCCGGGGATCCGCAGAATCCCCCCCAGAATCCTTTAGGGGATCCCCTCCCCAAAATCCCGGGATCCTCGGCGACCCCCATTTCTGAGGGGGGGGACCCCCATTCCAGCATTCCTGGGGGACCCGAGCCCCCCTAAAATCCCGGGATTCTGCACCCTCAAAATCCTCGGGGAACCAAACCCCCCCCCCCCCCACCAAATCCCTGGATTCTGCACCATCAAAATCCTTGGGGGACCCGAACCCCCCCAAATCCCGGAATTCTGCACCCTCAAAATTCTTGGGGAACCAAAACCCCCCCAAATCCTGGGATTCTGCACCCTCAAAATTCTTGGGGGACCAAAAGCCCCCCAGAATCCCAGGATTCTGCACCCTTAGAAATCCTCGGGGGGACAAGAACCCCCCCTAAAATCCTGGGATTCTGCACCCTCAAAATCCTTGGGAGGACCAAAATCCCGGGATTCTGCACCCTCAGAATTCCTGGGGGACCGGAATTCTCTGAAATCCCAGGATTCTGCACCCTCAAAATCCTTGGGGCGCCCGAACCCCCCCGAAATCCTGGGATTTCACCCCCCCACCCCCCCCCCAGCATCCTCGGGGGACCAAATCCCCCCGAAATCCTGGGATTCTGCACCCTCAAAATCCTCACAGGACCGGAATCCCCATAAAATCCCGGGATTTTGCCCCCCCCCAGCATCCTCGAGGTCCAAAACCCCCCAAAATCCCGGGATTTTGCACCCTCAAAATCCTCGGGGCACCCGACCCCCCCCAAAATCCCGGGATTTCGCCCCCCCCCGCCCCCAGCATCCTCGGAGTCCCAAATTCCCGGGGCGGACCCCGCTCCCTCCGCATTCCTGGGATCCCCACCCTGCCCCAGATTTTTGGGAGCCCCTCGCCCTGTTATCCTGGGAGGATCCTCTTCAGCATTCCCGGGATTTTGCAGCCGGCCCCACCCAGAGCCCCCCCCCCCCAAAAAATGTGGAATTCCTGCCGGTGGAAGCAGCCGCCGGAATTTTTATTCCAGGGAAATGGAAAAAAAGGGATGAGGGGTGGGGGGGGAGGGAAAAGGAGCTGCCATCCCATTTTTCCCTCCTCTGGAGCTTCCCGGTTTTCCAGGCAGGGAATGGGGACCCCCCCCCCCCCCCTCCACAAATCCCTTCCCCTTTTCCTTCATCCATGGGTGGATGCTTTTTCCAGGGAAAAAGATGGGAGATGATGGGAGATGCTGGGAGATGGGAGGGTCCTTCCCTTGGAATTCAGGGTGGGAAGAGGGATGAAGGCAGCTCTGCGGAGGGTGGATCCCGCGGGATCCCTCGCCCTGCCACGTGCGGCTGGCTGGGAATGGGATCCCGCGGTTTGGGAATGGGATTGTGTGGTTTGGAATGGGATGGTGTGGCTGGGAATGGGATGGTGTGGTTTGGGAATGGGATTGTGTGGTTTGGAATGGGATTTGGTGGTTGGGAATGGGATTGTGTGGTTTGGGAATGGGATTTGGTGGTTGGGAATGGGATTCGGTGGTTGGAATGGGATGGTGTGGCTGGGAATGGGATGGTGTGGTTTGGGAATGGGATTTGGTGGTTGGGAATGGGATTTGGTGGTTGGGAATGGGATTCGGTGGTTGGGAATGGGATGGTGTAGTTGGGAATGGGATGGTGGGGCTGGAAATGGGATGGTGTGGTTGGGAATGGGATGGTGGGGCTGGAAATGGGATGGTGTGGTTGGGAATGGGATGGTGGGGCTGGGATTTTGGGATTGGGTGGTTTGGAATGGGATTTGGTGGTTGGGAGTGGGATTTGGTGGTTGGGAATGGGATGGTGGGGCTGGAAATGGGATGGTGTGGTTTGGAATGGGAATGGGATCACGAGGTTGGGAATGGGATTGTGTGGCTGGGAATGGGATTTGGTGGTCAGGAATAGGACGGCGTGGTTTGGAATGGGATCATGTGGTTGGGAATGGGATTGTGTGGCCAGGAATGGGATTGCATGGTTGGGAATGGGATTGTTTTGGAATGGGGTTGCATGGTTCAGAATGGGATCACCTGGCTGGGAATGGGATCATGTAGTCAGGAATGGGATGGCGTGGTTTGGAATGGGATTGTGTGGTCAGGAGCGGGATGGTGTGGCTGGGAATGGGATCACGTGGCTGGGAATGGGATCACATGGCTGGGAATGGGATCGTGTGGTTGGGAATGGGATTGTGTGGCCAGGAATAGGACGGCGTGGTTTGGAATGGGATCACCTGGCTGGGAATGTGAAGGTGTTGTTGAGATTGGGATTTTGTGCCTGCAAATGGGATCACATGGTCGGGAATGGGGTTGTATGGTTGGGAATAGGATGGCATGGTCGGGAATGGGATCACCTGCCTGGGAATGGGATCACCTGGCTGGGAATGGGATCCCGTGGCTGGGAATGGGATCCCATGGTTGGGAACAGGATCATGTAGTTTGGAATAGGATGGTGAGGTTGGGAATGGGATGGCGGGGCTGGGAATGGGATTGCATGTTTGGGATTTTGGGATTGTGTGGTTGGGAGTGGGATCACCCAGCTAGGAATGGGATCCCGTGGCTGGGAATGGGATCCCGTGGCTGGGAATGGGATTGTGTGGTCAGGAATGGGATCATGTGGTCGGGAATGGGATCATGTGGTTGGGAATGGGATCACCTGGCTACAAATGGGATTGTGTGGTCAGGAATAGGATGGCGTGTTTGGGAATGGGATTGTGTGGTCGGGAATGGGATGGTGGGGCTGGGAATGGGATCACTTCGCTGGGAATGGGATAGCGTGGTTGGGAATGGGATCACCTGGTTGGGAATGGGATTTTGTGGCTGGGAATGAGATCATGTGGCCAGGAATAGGATGGCGTGGTTTGGAATGGGATCACGTGTTTGGGAATGGGATTGTGTGGTCGGGAATGGGATCGTGCAGCCAGGAATAGGATGGCGTGGTTTGGAATGGGATCGCCTGTCTGGGAATGGGATCACACGTTCAGGAATGGGATCACATGTTCAGGAATGGGATCGCCTGTCTGGGAATGGGATCACACATTCAGGAATGGGATCGCTCATTCAGGAATGGGATCACACGTTCAGGAATGGGATCACACGTTCAGGAATGGGATTGCCTGTCTGGGAATGGGATCACACATTCAGGAATGGGATCGCCTGTCTGGGAATGGGATCACACATTCAGGAATGGGATCGCCTGGTCAGGATTGGGATCATCCCATCCACACCGGGATTTTGGGGTGACAGCAGCAGATCCCCTACCACAGCCCGCTCCCACTGGGGAACGGGGCAGGGAAGGAATTCCCTCCTCCAACCCCCTGGAAAATCGTCTCCAACCCAGGCAGGAACGGGGCTGGGCCACTCCCCTCCCATCCCGCCGTATCCATAGGGATGGATCCCGTTTCCCACCCGTTCCGGCCCTGGTGGGCGATCCCCACGTTTCATCCCGTGGGAACGCCACGTGAGGGCCGGGGAGCGGGCACGGAATGCCGGCGGATCCCAGGGAAAAGCCGGATTTGGGGTGGGAATGCCAGAGCCAGGGAATGGCTTCCAGCTGGGTTATCCATGGATAACCAGAACCCAGGAATCCATCCCCACCCAAGCCCTGTCTGGAAAAGTGGATCCCAGCTGGATATTTCCCAGATTTTCTCCCTGTTCCCACCTCCTCCCAGCAGCCTCTGGAAGCTGCAGCCAGGTTATTTTTGGGATTCCCAGCAGGATTTGGGAAGGAGGGCTGGGAATTTATCGGGATGGGTGGGGCATGGCGCAGCCCTGGAATGCTCATTCCCTCGGGAGCTGCGGGGATTTAAGGATCCCTGTTTTGCAGGAGGGATTTGGGGATCAAAATCTGGGAATAATCCCCAAATCCCACCTCGTTCCGTGCTTTGGAAGGGCGTTTCCACATTTCCACACCCTAAAACCCCAGGAATGGGGGACAGCCTGGATTATCCTGGTTTTCAGCATTCCCAATTCCCATTCCAAGCCCTGGGGGTGGGTGGGGGTCCTGGAGATCCCGGGGATGATCCCAGTGGGATGCAGGAGAGGATCCTGGAGCAATGGGAAGGGGGGAGCTGAGGGCTGGGAATGTTGGGACACGAGTGGGGGGAATCGGAGGGGGAATTTGGGAGGGGTCCAGGTGTGTCCAGCTGTGTCCAGGTGTGTCCAGGTGTGTCCGTGTGTGGCTCCCGGCACGTGTCCTCGCACGTGTGGGTTGGGAATGTGGAGCTGGGAAGGGCGGAGTGTGGCAGGAATATCCCACAGGATGTGTCCGTCATCCCGGTGTGCACCCATCCCATCCCATCCCGTCACGCCGGTGTGTTCCTGTCCCATTATCCCATCCCAAATCACCCCGTCCCATCCCATCCCATCCCATCCCATCCCATCCCATCCCATCCCATCCCATCCCATCCCATCCCATCCCATCCCATCCCATCCTTTCCCATCATTCCATCCCAACTCATCCCATCCCAAATCATCCCATCCCATTATCCCATCCCATCCCATCCCAAATCATCCCATCCCATCCCATTATCCCATCCCACACAATCCCATCACTCAAGTGTGTTCCTGTCCCATTATCCCATCCCATCCCATCCCGTTATCCCATCCCGTTATCCCATCCCATTCCAAATCATCCCATCCCATCCATTATCCCACTGCATTCCTATCCCATCCCATCCCATTATCCCATCCCATCCCCTTATCCCATCCCACACAATCCCATCACTCAAGTGTGTTCCTGTCCCATTATCCCATCCCATTATCCCATCCTGTAATCCCATCCCATTATCCCATCCCATTCCAAATCATCCCATCCCATCCATTATCCCACTGCATTCCTATCCCATTATCCTATCCCATCCCATCCCATTATCCCATCCCATCCCCTTATCCCATCCCACACAATCCCATCACTCAAGTGTGTTCCTGTCCCATTATCCCATCCCATCCCATCCCGTTTTCCCATCCCGTTATCCTATCCCATTATCCCATCCCATCCCATCCCATCCCCTTATCCCATGCCATCCCATCCTGTTATCCCATCCCGTTATCCCATCCCATTATCCCATCCTGTTATCCCATCCCATTCCTAATCATCCCATCCCATCCATTATCCCATTGCATTCCTATTCCATTATCCTATCCCATCCCATCCCCTTATCCCATCCCACACAATCCCATCACTCAAGTGTGTTCCTGTCCCATTATCCCATCCCATTCCATTATCCCATCCTGTAATCCCATCCCGTTATCCCATCCCATTCCAAATCATCCCATCCCATCCATTATCCCACTGCATTCCTATCCCATTATTCTATCCCATCCTCATCCCATTATCCCATCCCAGTATCCCAGTGCATTCCCATCCCAAATCATCTCATCCCACCCCATTATCCCATCCCATCCCATCCCACCCCATTATCCCATCCCCTTATCCCATTATCCCATTATCCCATCCCATCCCCTTATCCCATCCCATCCCGTTATTCCATCCCGTTATCCCATCCCATTCCACACAATCCCATTACTCCAGTGTGTTCCTGTCCCATTATCCCATCCCATCCAAATCCCAAATCATCCCATCTCTTCCCATCGTCCCATCCCATCCTATCCCATCCCATCATCCCTATATCCCATCCCATTATCCCTATATCCCATAATTCCATCCCTCCATCCCACCATCCCATTCCCAGGACCTCACTGCTGACCCGATCCCTTCCTTCCCTCCGCAGGCCCAGGATCGCTTTTCCTGCAGAATTCCAAGGATTTCCTCGCCATGACTCTGGCCGGTACGCCACCCCAAACACCCCCCCTAACCCCTCACCCCCATCCTCGGCACCCCAAACCCATCCCAAGGCGTCATCCCGACCCTGGAATGCTCCCCAAACCCATCCCAAGGTGTCATCCTGACCCCAGAACGCTCCCCAATCCCATCCCAAGGTGTCATCCCGACCCTGGAATGCTCCCCAATCCCATCCCAAGGTGTCATCCCCACCCTGGAATGCTCCCCAATCCCATCCCAAGGTGTCATCCTGACCCCAGAACGCTCCCCAATCCCATCCCAAGGTGTCATCCCGACCCTGGAATGCTCCCCAATCCCATCCTGGGCTGTCATCCCCACCCTGGAATGCTCCCCAATCCCATCCCAAGGTGTCATCCCAACCCCGGAATGCTCCCCAAACCCATCCCAAGGTGTCATCCCGACCCTGGAATGCTCCCCAAACCCATCCTGGGCTGTCATCCTGACCCTGGAGTGCTCCCCAAACCCATCCCAAGGCGTCATCCCGACCCTGGAATGCTCCCCAAACCCATCCCAAGGTGTCATCCTGACCCTGGAGTGCTCCCCAAACCCATCCCAAGGTGTCATCCCGACCCTGGAGTGCTCCCCAAACCCATCCCAAGGTGTCATCCCCACCCTGGAATGCTCCCCAAACCCATCCCAAGGTGTCATCCCCACCCTGGAATGCTCCCCAATCCCATCCCAAGGTGTCATCCCGACCCTGGAATGCTCCCCAAACCCATCCCGGGCCGTCATCCCAACCCTGGAATGCTCCCCAAACCCATCCCAAGGTGTCATCCCGACCCTGGAGTGCTCCCCAAACCCATCCCAAGGTGTCATCCCCACCCTGGAATGCTCCCCAAACCCATCCCAAGGTGTCATCCCCACCCTGGAATGCTCCCCAAACCCATCCCAAGGTGTCATCCCCACCCTGGAATGCTCCCCAAACCCATCCCAAGGTGTCATCCCGACCCTGGAATGCTCCCCAATCCCATCCCAAGGTGTCATCCCGACCCTGGAATGCTCCCCAAACCCATCCCGGGCTGTCATCCCGACCCTGGAATGCTCCCCAATCCCATCCCAAGGTGTCATCCCCACCCTGGAATGCTCCCCAAACCCATCCCAAGGTGTCATCCCGACCCTGGAATGCTCCCCAAACCCATCCCAAGGTGTCATCCCCACCCTGGAATGCTCCCCAAACCCATCCCAAGGTGTCATCCCGACCCTTCAATGCTCCCCAAACCCATCCCAAGGTGTCATCCTGACCCTGGAATGCTCCCCAAACCCATCCCAAGGTGTCATCCCCACCCTGGAATGCTCCCCAAACCCATCCCAAGGTGTCATCCCAACCCTGGAATGCTCCCCAATCCCATCCCGGGCTGTCATCCCGACCCTGGAATGCTCCCCAAACCCATCCCAAGGTGTCATCCCCACCCTGGAATGCTCCCCAAACCCATCCCAAGGTGTCATCCCAACCCTGGAATGCTCCCCAAACCCATCCCAAGGTGTCATCCCAACCCTGGAATTCTCCCCAATCCCATCCCAAGGTGTCATCCCGACCCTTCAATGCTCCCCAATCCCATCCCAAGGTGTCATCCCGACCCCGGAACGCTCCCCAATCCCATCCCAAGGTGTCATCCCAACCCTGGAATGCTCCCCAAACCCATCCCGGGCTGTCATCCTGACCCTGGAATGCTCCCCAAACCCATCCCAAGGTGTCATCCCCACCCTGGAATGCTCCCCAATCCCATCCCAAGGTGTCATCCCAACCCTGGAATGCTCCCCAAACCCATCCCAAGGTGTCATCCCAACCCTGGAATTCTCCCCAATCCCATCCCAAGGTGTCATCCCGACCCTTCAATGCTCCCCAATCCCATCCCAAGGTGTCATCCCAACCCCGGAACGCTCCCCAATCCCATCCCAAGGTGTCATTCCGACCCTGGAATGCTCCCCAATCCCATCCCAAGGTGTCATCCCCACCCTGGAATGCTCCCCAAACCCATCCCAAGGTGTCATCCTGACCCTGGAATGCTCCCCAGACCCATCCCAAGGTGTCATCCCGACCCTGGAATGCTCCCCAATCCCATCCCAAGGTGTCATCCCGACCCTGGAATGCTCCCCAATCCCATCCCAAGGTGTCATCCCGACCCTGGAATGCTCCCCAATCCCATCCCAAGGTGTCATCCCGACCCTGGAATGCTCCCCAATCCCATCCCAAGGTGTCATCCCCACCCTGGAATGCTCTCCAAACCCATCCCAAGGTGTCATCCCCACCCTGGAATTCTCCCCAATCCCATCCCAAGGTGTCATCCCGACCCTTCAATGCTCCCCAAACCCATCCCAAGGTGTCATCCCGACCCCGGAACGCTCCCCAATCCCATCCCAAGGTGTCATTCCGACCCTGGAATGCTCCCCAAACCCATCCCAAGGTGTCATCCCGACCCTGGAATGCTCCCCAATCCCATCCCAAGGTGTCATCCCGACCCTGGAATGCTCCCCAATCCCATCCTGGGCTGTCATCCCAACCCTGGAATGCTCCCCAAACCCATCCCAAGGTGTCATCCCCACCCTGGAATGCTCCCCAATCCCATCCCAAGGTGTCATCCCGACCCTGGAATGCTCCCCAATCCCATCCCGGTGGTGACAAACTGGGATCGACAGCCCGGGACAATCCCGGGCCATTCCCGAGTTTTCCCTTTGCACGTCTGGGATCCTCAGCTCATCCTGCTTGGAATGTTTGGGGCTGGCTGCCATCCCCATCCCAATCCTTTCCATGGGATGTGGAAATTCCCAATCCCTCTGATCCCGATCCCATCCCTTTCCTGGAATTTGGAATTTCCCCCATTCCTCTGATCCCGATCCCATCCCTTTCCTGGAACTTGAAATTCCCAATCCCTCTGATCCCAATCCCATCCCTTTCCTGGAACGTGGAATTCCCCCATCCTTCTGATCCTGATTCCATCCCTTTCCCTGGAACTTGGAATTTCCCCCATTCCTCTGATCCCGATCCCATCCCTTTCCTGGAATGTGGAAATTCCCAATCCCTCTGATCCCAATCCCATCCTTTCCATGGGATGTGGAAATTCCCAATCCCTCTGATCCCGATCCCATCCTTTCCCTGGAATTTGGAATTTCCTCCATCCCTCTGATCCCGATCCCATCCCTTCCCTGGAATTTGGAATTTCCTCCATCACTCTGATCCCGATCCCATCCCTTTCCTGGAATGTGGAAATTCCCCCAGCTCTCTGATCCTGATCCCTTTCCTGGCACATGGAATTCCCTCTTCCCCCTAATCCCAATCCCATCCCTTTCCTGGAATGTGGAATTCCCCCATCCCTCTGATCCCAATCCCATCCCTTCCCTGACCCTTGGAAATCCCTCCATCCCTTTTCCCCCATCCCAACCCTTTCCCTGGCACGCGGAGCCTCCCTCATCCCACTGACCGCAATCCCAAACTTTTCCTAATACATGGCAGCCCCCTCATTCCACTGACCCCTATCCCAAAACTTCCCTGACCCTTGGAATTCCCTCCATCCCATTTTCCTTCCTTCCCTGGCCCTTCCATCCCTCTGATCCCACTTAGAATTCCCTCCATCCCATTTTCCCCCATCCCAACCCTTCCATCCCTCTGATCCCACTTGGAATTCCCTCCATCCCATTTTTCCCCTATCCCAACCCCTTCCCTGGCCCTTCCATCCCTCTGATCCTACTTGGAATTCCCTCCATCCCATTTTCCTTCCTTCCCTGGCCCTTCCATCCCTCTGATCCCACTTGGAATTCTGATCCCGATGCCGTCGTCTCTTCCCAGCCTACAAGGAGAAGATGAAGGAGCTGCCCCTCGTCTCCCTCTTCTGCTCCTGTTTCCTCTCGGATCCCCTCAACAAGCCGACCTACGCCTACGAAGGTGGGACCCCCTTCCCAACCCCGGGAATTCCGGGATTTCTGGCGGGATCCAACCCCTCCTCGGCACCAGCAGGGTCACCCTGGGGCACAGCAGCTCTGGAGTTTGCTGGGAATTCAGCACAAGGCTGGGTTGGGATCTGGAGGGGCTTGGGCAGCTCCCGCAGATCTCCCAAATATTCCCAACCCGACCCCAGGGATGGGTTGGGATCCAGCAGGGCTTCATTCCTTCATCCTGGAACGTAAAATCCATATTTTTCAGCTCCAGGTGATTCATCCCAATCCATGTCCAGAACCTTGGGGGGCTCCTCCACGTTATCCAGGAGGATCCACACTGGAAAAGGGATCATGGTCCCATTCCCAATTCCCAAAGCAGGGACACATGGAGAGACAGGGACATTCCAAACCCTCAGATCTCCCAAATATTCCCACCTCAGCCCCATGGATGGGTTGGGATCCAGGCAGGCTCCAGGATTATCCCTTCATCCATATCCGTATTTTTCAGCTCCAGGTGATTCATCCCAATCCATGTCCAGAGCCTTGGCGGGCTCCTCCAGGTTATCCAGGAGGATCCACACTGGAAAAGGGATCATGATCCCATTCCCACTTCCCAAAGCAGGGACACATGGAGAGACAGGGACATTCCAAACCCTCAGCTCTCCCAAATATTCCCAACCTGACCCCATGGATGGGTTGGGATCCAGCAGGGCTTCATTCCTTCATCTTGGAACGTAAAATCCATATTTTTCAGCTCCAGGTGATTCATCCCAATCCATGTCCAGAGCCTTGGCGGGCTCTTCCAGGTTATCCAGGAGGATCAGGACTGGAAAAGGGATCATGGTCCCATTCCCACTTCCCAAAGCAGGGACACATGGAGAGATAGGAACATTCCCAACTCTCAGCTCTCCCAAAAATCCACAGCTCAGCTCCATGGATGAGTTGGGATCCAGAGGAGCTCTGGGAGCTCTTCATCCCTTCATCCCGTATCCCTGTTTTTCAGCTCCAGGTGATTCATCCCAATCCATGTCCAGAGGCCATAGAAGAATCTTGGAAGGTTCCTCCAGGTTATCCAGGAGGATCTGCACTGGAAAAGGGATCATGGTCCCATTCCCACTTCCCAAAGCAGGGAGAGATGGAGATTCAGGAACATTCCCAACCCTCAGCTCTCCCAAATATTCCAAACCCAGTCCCAGGGATGGGTTGGGATCCAGAGGAGCTCTGGGAGGTCCTCATTCCCTCACCCTGTATCCGTATTTTTCAGCTCCAGGTGATTCATCCCAATCCAGAGGCAATGGAAGAGCCTTAGGGGGGCTCTTCCAGGTTATCCAGGAGGATCCACACTGGAAAAGGGATTGTGATCCCATTCCCAATTCCCAAAGCAGGGACACATGGAGAGACAGGGACATTCCCAACCCCTCAGCTCTCCCAAATATTCCCAACCTGACCCCATGGATGGGTTGGGATCCAGCAGGCCTTCATTCCTTCATCCCGGAACGTAAAATCCTTATTTTTCAGCTCCAGGTGATTCATCCCAATCCATGTCCAGAGGCCATGGAAGAGCCTTGGGAGGCTCTTCCAGGTTATCCAGGGAATGGGATCATGGTCCCATTCCTGGGAGAGATGGAGAGACAGGGACATTCCCAACCCTCAGCTCTCCCAGAAATTCCCATGGATGGGTTGGGATCCAGAGAGGATCCACGAGCCCTTTATCCCTTCATCCCGTATCTGTATTTTTCAGCTCCAGGTGATTCATCCCAATCCATGTCCAGAGCCCTTGGGGGGCTCTTCCAGGTTATCCAGGAGGATCCACACTGGAAAAGGGATCATGATCCCATTCCCAATTCCCAATGCAGGGAGAGATGGAGATTCAGGAACATTCCCAACCCCTCAGCTCTCCCAAATATTCCCACCTCAGCCCCATCCATGGGAATCCCAGATATTTTACCCCCACTTCCCACATCCCTGAACCCCAGGGATGCTTTTTGGGCTAAACCTTGGTGAAACTCAGGGATGGCAGAATCGGCTTCCCACGGGGGTGCAGAAATCCCGGCAATGGGAATTCCTCGTCCCTCATCCCACGCCCCCTTTCCCCCCCAACCCAGACACGGTGGATCTGACCTGGTGCGTCATCTCCGACATGGAAGTGATCGAGCTCAACAAGCGCACCTCGGGCCAGTCCTTCGAGGTCATCCTGAAGCCCCCGTCCTTCGACGGAATCCCGGAATTCAACGCCTCCCTGCCCCGGCGCCGCGACCCTTCCCTGGAGGAGATCCAGAAGAAGCTGGAAGCGGCGGAGGAGAGGAGGAAGGTGGGTGAATTCCCCCACCCTGGGTTTTTTTGGGTTCCCCCGTTTTTTTGGGAAGAGGTGACTTTATCCCGGGAATGCCCGCCCGCTCTCCCAGTACCAGGAGGCGGAGCTGCTGAAGCACCTGGCGGAAAAGCGGGAACACGAGCGGGAAGTGATCCAGAAGGCCATCGAGGAGAACAACAACTTCATCAAGATGGCCAAGGAGAAGCTGGCGCAGAAGATGGAATCCAACAAGGAGAACCGCGAGGCCCACCTGGCGGCCATGCTGGAGCGCCTCCAGGAGAAGGTGGGCGCCGGGAAAAGGGGTCGGGATGAGTCGGGATATTCGGGATAATGGTGGCTCCTGGGGGTCCCGCGTCCCTTCCCACCCAAGCTCAGCGATCCACTGGGATTGGGGAGGGAATCCTGCCCGGGTGGATCCGTAGGCTTGGGAGAGGTCGGAGAGTTGGGATCTGGGTCTTGTCCATGGACAAGCAAAGCCCTTCCTTTTCCCATGTCCCACCGAGGCGGGACTCAGAATCCCAGGAATTGTAGAATCCTGGGATGGTTGGGTTGGAAGGGACCTTTAGGATCATCCAGTTCTACCCCCGGCACCTTCCACTATCCCAAGTTTCTCCAAGCCCCATCCAACCTCTCCTTGGACTATCCCAGGTTTCTCCAAGCCCCATCCAACCTTTCCTAGGATGATCCCAGGTTGCTCCAAGCCCAGTCCAACCTTTCCTTGGACTATCCCAGGTTGCTCCAACCTTTCCTTGGACTATCCCAAGTTTCTCCAAGCCCCGTCCAACCTTTCCTTGGACTATCCCAGGTTGCTCCAACCTTTCCTTGGACTATCCCAAGTTTCTCCAAGCCCCATCCAACCTCTCCTTGGACCATCCCAGGCTGCTCCAACCTTTCCTTGGACTAGCCCAGGTTGCTCCAAGCCCTGTCCAACCTCTCCTTGGACTATCCCAGGTTGCTCCAACCTCTCCTTGGACTATCCCAAGTTTCTCCAAGCCCCATCCAACCTTTCCTAGGATGATCCCAGGTTGCTCCAAACCCAGTCCAACCTTTCCTTGGACTATTCCAGATTTCTCCAAACCTCATCCAACCTCTCCTTGGACTATCCCAGGTTGCTCCAACCTTTCCTTGGACTATCCCAAGTTTCTCCAAGCCCCGTCCAACATCTCCTTGGACCATCCCAGGTTGCTCCAACCTTTCCTTGGACTATCCCAGGTTGCTCCAAGCCCCATCCAACCTCTCCTTGGACCATCCCAGGTTTCTCCAACCTTTCCTTGGACTATCCCAGGTTGCTCCAAGCCCCATCCAATCTGTCCTTGGACTATCCCAGGTTGCTCAACCCTTTCTTGGACTATCCCAGGTTTCTCCAAGCCCTGTCCAACCTCTCCTTGGACCATCCCAGGTTGCTCCAACCTTTCCTTGGACTATCCCAGGTTTCTCCAAGCCCCATCCAACCTTTCCTTGGACACTTCCAGAGATCCAGGGGCAGCCCCAATTTCCAGGATTTCCCAAATTTCTCTGGAAATTCCATCCCAGCCCCATCCCCGCCGCTCCCCTCGCACTTTTCCCACCTCCGGGCTGGCGGATCTCCCCCCGTGTCCCTTCCCACGGATCCGGCAGCTCCCCAGCTCCGTGCTGGGAGCCATTCCCACCCTTCCAGCCCTCTTCTCTCTCCCGAATCAGGTCTGTTCCCAACCTCCGCACGGAAAATCCCACCCTCACCACCTCCAGCTCCCTCCAAAACATCCGGAGCCCGCCCAGGGCCCTTCTCCGAGCGCCTCCGTTGGGGCAGAGGCGGAGAGCGCCAGATAATGCCGGAAAATCCCAGCCAATCCCAGCTCCATGGGGCTTCCCGGGACGGTTGACGTCTCCCTCGTAGCCAGAGGGCGAGGACAAAGTGTCCCCAAGTGCCACCAGCAGCCCCTAAAGTGACCCCAGGGGAGGAGAGGACGCTTGGGATGAACCTCGTGCCTTCAACCCCTCCGGAGCCGCTGTCCGTGGGGATCCCGGAATCCTGGAACCCGGCTAACGCGTGTTCCCCTCCTCCTCCTCCTCCTCCTCCTCCTCCTTCCTCCTCCTCTTCCTCCTCCTCCCCCTCCTCCTTCCCGATCCCACAGGACAAACACGCGGAAGAAGTGAGGAAAAACAAGGAGCTCAAGGAAGAAGCCTCCAGGTAAAGAGGCTCTGCTCGGACTGACAGCTCCGGGGAGGTGCCGGAGGCTTCCAGGCAGCTCCAAGGTCGGAATGGTGTGGGAATGGTGGACGTTCCTCTGCTTTCTTTGTTCGTGGATGTGACGAGTTGAGGGGGTGAAGCCATCGGAGTCGTCGTCGTCGTCGTTCCGGGGGAGGGTGGGGAGGGAAAGGGATGAGGGCGGGAATTTCGGGATGCCCACCCCAGCGTGGGTCCCTCCCCGTCAGCCAGGTCCGGAGGGGACATGAGGAGGTGATGCCCGGGGCAAATCCCGGGAATGCGGAGCGGGTGGGGCGGGAATTGTGGGAAATGTGCGTCGTGTGTGACTTTAATTTGGTGCTGGGCAGGCGGGGCGGGCGGGAATCCCTCCGGAGTCTTCTCCGTCCAATCCCATCCCATCCCATCCCATCCCATCCCATCCCATCCCATCCCATCCCATCCCATCCCATCCCATCCGTGGGCTGCGGCATCTCTTGGTGTCCCTCCCTCCCTCCCTTGCTCCCGCCCGGATTTGGGATCTCTTCCTGGATTTTTTTGCCCTTCCAGCACCGTTTTGGGAAGGGGGAGAAATTTTTTTTACCCACCGCCACCATTGGAAGTGGTCAGGGAGTGAAATTCCCTTGGCTCCAAAGGTTTTTTCCCAGCTGCTGGAGACGCCCATGGTCCTTCCCAAGGGGTGACATTGGAAAGCCCCGTGAATTCCCAAAGAAGCTTTTTTAGTAAGAGCCTCCCAAAAAAATGGGAATTCGCCATCCCACTGGGAATTCTTGGGTGGAAACCCCCCCCCTTTTCCAGCTGGAAAACCATCGGCTCCCGGAGATGGAGCAGCGGGAGAAGCCAGGGCGGGGCTGTGGAGACCACGGTGGAAGGGAATGAGGGAAAATTCAGGGAAAAAGCTGGAGGTGGGACGGAGCCCTGCGGAGAGCAGGGAAAAATATCCATGGGAACCCTTTGGGGACACGCGGTGGCACCTCCTGGTGACACCAGGGAGGGTGGGAAACCTCCTCAGTATTCCAGGAGATGCTTTTTTTGGGAGCTGCCGCCATTCCCGGGGGGATTCTCTGCCTCCAGGAAGGGCGGAGAGAAGGAAGGATTGGATTTTCCAGGGGACGGGGTGGGAATTCCCTGCACTCCCAGCTGCTGGAAGCACTTCCCAGTGCTGCAGCTCCCCCCAGAATTCCAGCCCGGGTGCGAACGAAGGGTTTGGGTCTCCGCCGTGTCCGGGTAAGACATTCCGAGCTCCGACCCGGAGCCCCGGGGAGAACCCTGGGGAAAAGGGGGAAAAACGGGATCGGGGACGGATTGTGGCACGAGCTGTCCTTTTTTTTGTACACTACGGATGTAAATAAAACTGCCTTGGCCTTTCCTTTGGTTTCCATGATCCCTGCGGTGCTTCCCGTGTGGTTTTTTTTTTTTTTTCGGGATTGGGGCATCCCACTGTTGGGAAAAGGAGGGAATTAGGGTGGGAGGCTGGGCTGTTCCCCCTCCCTCCCCGTTCCCCAAAATTTGGGAGTTCCAAACTCATCCCATGAAATTTTCCCGTCCCAGACCTGGAGCTGGGAGTTGGATCCCAATTCCATCCGTGTGCTGGGAGGGGAGGAAACTGGGAAAGAGCTGGATATGAGGTGGGATCATCCATCCGTGGAATATCCATGGAATAGGCAAAAAAAAAAAAAAAAATCCGTTGCTCAGGGTCAGGAGGAAATCCTGGGAATTCCTGCTCCAGCTCCATGGAAGAAGCAATGGGAATGTTCCTCTCCCGTCCTTTTTCCACCAGAAAATGGGAACAAAATTCAGGAGCAGCATTCCAGAGGGTCCAAAGTGTCCAATCCTCTCTGATCCGGGATAAGGAGATCCCAGGATCCTCCCTGATCCTGGGAATCTTTGAGGATGGGTGATTCCCATGGGTGTGGGATCAGACAAATCCAGGGAAAGGGGTCTGGGCTTCCCTGTGGGTGCAGCTGGGATTCCCGTGGTGTCCAAGTGGGGCAGGAAAAGAGGACATGGATCCATCCACACTTCCTGAAAAACCCGGGATGGTGGGAGGTGTCCCTGTCCGTGGAATGGGGTGGGCTTTGAGGTCCCCTCCCACCCAAACCACTCCAGGATTCCAGGATGATCCCATTCCACGGCCTTGGGAATCCGGAGGAACGAGGATTTGGGGAATTCTTTTTCTCCCATTGATGCCTTCCATTATCCCAGGGTGATCCAACCTTTCCTTGGATACCCCCAGGGATTCTCTGGGAATCCCAGCCCAGCCGGGAATCCCTTCCCAGGATCCCAGCATCCCAAGCTCCCCTTTCCCACTGGAAGCCATTCCCTGGCTCCCTCCAGCCCTTGCCCCAATCCCAGCTCTCCTTTCCCTCTGGAAAAGGCTCCAAGGATTCCCTGGATCCTCCCCCGATCCAGCTGCACATTCCCAGCTGCTCTCCCAGCCTGGCGTTGGATCCAGCCCCATCCCGATTCCTCCTTGAGAAGGAATTTTGGGATCCAGGGGCTTCACTGGGAATTGGGGACTCCAGGAAGGGTCTCCCTTCCCTTTTCCATCCCCGAATTCCATAAAAATCCCTCGGGATGGATCCTGAGTGTCCTTGATTCCAGAATCCCGGAATGGTTTGAGATGGGATCCATGGACCTTCAATCCCATGATCCCAGGGACAATTCCCACCATCCCAGGGTGCTCCAAATCCACCCTTGGACACTGCCAGGGATTCTCTGGGAATCCCAGCCCAGCCAGGAATCCCTTCCCAGGATCCCAGCATCCCAAGCTCCCCTTTCCCACTGGAAGCCATTCCCTGGCTCCCTCCAGCCCTTGCCCCAATCCCAGCTCTCCCGGAGCCCCTCTGGAAATGGGTTCTAGGATTCCCTGGAGCCTTCTGGAATCCAAGACTTGGATAAAAGGGAGGAATTTGCACCTGGGATAAAAGCAGTAATGGGATCATTAATTAATTAATTAAGCTTCTGCTTATTAAGTGATTCATTAATCCCTTAGCAGGGTATTGCTTATCCAGGAAGGATCATGGAATTTTGGCTGGTGATCCAATGGGAACGTTCAGATCCAAAACACATCCAGGAGAATCTTGGGAATACCTCGCACCCTTGGAAACTTTTCCAAGGATAACCAAGAGCCAAAAAAGATTGGTTCGTTCTCTGGGAATTATTTATTCGTGGGATGCTTGGAAGGCAACTTTTCCATGGATTTATCCATAAAAAACGACATTCCAGGGAAAACAGAGTCCGGAATATCGGAAAGAATCCACAAGGAGAGCACCAAGAGGGAAGGGAGTGGTTGGAAGGGATAAATCCATTTTTCCCTCCTCAGAAAACATGGAATAGGAAAAAAGGTCATTTAATTAAATATTAATTGAACTCAATATTAATTAAATTAAATTAAATTAAATTAAATTAAATTAAATTAAATATTCATCACCAAGTGCATGGAGGGCGGAGCCGAGTCCCAGATTCCAAATCCAGATCCTGGGAAAAGGCAAAGCCGGGAAAAAAGGAGGGTTTCCGGCTGAAAGTACCCATGGAAAATTAAAAAATTAAAATTAATTATTCAAATTAATTATTCAAATTAATTATTCAAATTAGCCAAATCAATTCTAATTATCCAGAGTAAGGCAGTGGAAAAAAATTTGGGTTTAAATCCTGTCTGATCATTCCTGATCCCCTTTTAGGATGGATGGGATATCCATCCGGAATTCTTTGCCGGAGGAAGGGCGGGGAGCTGAAAATGGAAGGGGAAATGGAAAAACTTCCCAGGTTTTTTGGTTTGGTTTTTTTTGCACTTTGGAATCCTTGCATTTGGAATATTTTTATTCCCGAGGGTGTGGAACGCAATCCTTCCTCGTTTTCCTGTGATTCCATCTCTGGGAATGAACCTTGGATCTCCCAGTTTCCCTCAGAGCCGATTCCGTGCGTCCCCGCGGCTGTGGATCTTCGGGATCTTGGGAAACGGGATGCAAATCCTCAGGAATGAAATCTGCTCCGGCAAATCCCACGGGGAAAACCCCCCCGGGAGCGCTTCCATTGCTTCCCTTGGGAAATTCCATTGGATTGGCGGGCACAGAACTCCACGCGGATCAGCCCGGAGCTGATTCCCAGCGCCCGAAATCCTGGATTTAGTCTTGGGAATGCCCTTCCCGGGAATCACCTCCACATTCCCAGGAGATCTCCCACACTGGAGCACTCGGATCGATTCCCCATTGGATCCATTCCCTTCCCAGGAATCACCTCCACATTCCCAGGAGATTTGGATCCTGACTGGATCCAGTTCCTTCCCCAGAACCACCTCCACATTCCCAACAGATCTCCCATGTGGGAGGACTCGAATCAATTCCCTATTGGATCTATTCTCTTCCCAAGAATCATCTCCATATTCCCAGGACATCTCCCACATTGGAGCACTCAGATCAATTCCATGTTGGATCTCAGTTGGATCCATTCCCTTCCCCATTCCCAGGAGATCTCCCACATTGGAGCACTTGGATCAATTTCCCATTGGATCCCAGTTGGATCCATTCCCTTCCCAGGAATCACCTCCACATTCCCGGGAGATTTGGGTCCTGGCTGGATCCACATTCCCAGGACATGTCCCACGTTGGATCAATTCCCCATTGGATCCTGATTGGATCTGGAATCACCTCCACATTCCCAGGAGATCTCCCACACTGGATCCCTGGGATCAATTCCCTGTTGGATCCCGGTTGGATCCATTCCCTTCCCCATTCCCAGGAGATCTCCCACATTGGAGCACTCGGATCAATTTCCCATTGGATGCCAGCTGGATCCATTCCCTTCCCAGGAATCACCTCCACATTCCCAGGAGTTCTCCCATGTTGGAAGATTCAGATCCATTCCCTTCCCTTCCCAGTTGGATCCATTCCCTTCAAATTCCCAGGAGATCTCCCACATTGGAGCACTTGGATCAATTCCCGGTTGGATTCTGGTTGGATCCATTCCTTTCCCAGGAATCACCTCCACATTCCCAAATTTGAATCCTGATGGGATGCATTCCCTTCCAGGCTGGATTTAGTCTTGGGAATGCCCTTCCCAGGAATCACCTCCACATTCCCGGGAGATTTGGGTCCTGGTTGGATCCACATTCCCAGGACATGTCCCACATTGGATCAACTCCCCATTGAATCCTGATTGGACCCGGAATCACCTCCACATTCCCAGGAGATCTCCCACATTGGAGGACTCGGATCGCTTCCATGCTGGATCCCTGTTGGATCCATTCCCTTCCCAGGAACCACCTCCACCTTCCCAGGAGATCTCCCATGTTGGAGCACTTGGATCAATTCCCGGTTGGATCCCGGTTGGATCCACGCCTTCCCCAGGAATCACCTCCACATTCCCAGGAGATCTCCCACGTTGGATCCCTGGGATCAATTCCCGGTTGGATTCTGGTTGGATCCATTCCTTCCCCAGGAATCACCTCCACATTCCCAAATTTGAATCCTGATGGGATGCATTCCCTTCCAGGCTGGATTTAGTCTTGGGAATGCCCTTCCCAGGAATCACCTCCACATTCCCAGGAGATCTCCCTCATTGGAGGACTCGGATCGATTCCCCGTTGGATCCACATTCCCTTCCCAGGAATCACCTCCACATTCCCAGGAGATCTCCCACGTTGGAGCACTTGGATCAATTCCCTGTTGGATCCTGGTTGGATCCATTCCCTTCCCCATTCCCAGGAGATCTCCCACATTGGGTGTCTTGGATCGCTTCCATGCTGGATCCCTGTTGCATCCATTCCCTTCCCAGGAACCACCTCCACCTTCCCAGGAGATCTCCTGCGTTGGATCCCTGGGATCAATTCCCTGCTGGATTCTGGCTGGGCCCATTCCCTTCCCCATTCCCTTCCCCATGCCCCACATTGGAGCACTTGGATCAATTTCCCATTGGATGCCAGCTGGATCCATTCCCTTCCCAGGAATCACCTCCACATTCCCGGGAGATTTGGGTCCTGGTTGGATCCACATTCCCAGGACATGTCCCACATTGGATCAATTCCCCATTGGATCCCGACTGGATCCAGAATCACCTCCACATTCCCAGGAGATCTCCCACATTGGAGCACTCGTATCAATTCCATGCTGGATCCCTGTTGGATCCATTCCCTTCCCAGGAACCACCTCCACATTCCCAGGAGATCTCCCACGTTGGAGCACTTGGATCAATTCCTGGTTGGATCCCGGTTGGATCCATTCCCTTCCCCTTTCCCAGGAGATCTCCCACATTGGAGCACTCGGATCAATTTCCCGTTGGATGCCAGCTGGATCCATTCCCTTCCCAGGAATCACCTCCACATTCCCAGGAGTTCTCCCATGTTGGAAGATTCAGATCCATTCCCTTCCCCATTCCCAGGAGATCTCCCACATTGGAGGTCTCGGATCGCTTCCATGCTGGATCCCGGTTGCATCCATTCCCTTCCCAGGAATCACCTCCACATTCCCAGGAGTTCTCCCATGTTGGAAGATTCAGATCCATTCCCTTCCCTTCCCAGTTGGATCCATTCCCTTCAAATTCCCAGGAGATCTCCCAGATTGGAGGTCTTGGATCGCTTCCATGCTGGATCCCTGTTGCATCCATTCCCTTCCCAGGAATCACCTCCACATTCCCAGGAGATCTCCCACGTTGGATCCCTGGGATCAATTCCCTGTTGGATCCCGGTTGGATCCATTCCCTTCCCCATTCCCAGGAGATCTCCCACATTGGAGCACTCGGATCAATTCCCCGTTGGATGCCAGCTGGATCCATTCCCTTCCCAGGAATCACCTCCACATTCCCAGGAGTTCTCCCATGTTGGAAGATTCAGATCCATTCCCTTCCCTTCCCAGTTGGATCCATTCCCTTCAAATTCCCAGGAGATCTCCAACATTGGAGGACTCGGACCGATTCCCCGTTGGATCCCTGTTGGATCCATTCCCTTCCCAGGAATCACCTCCACATTCCCAGGAGATCTCTCATGTTGGAGCACTCGGATCAATTCCCTGTTGGATCCCAGTTGGATCCATTCCCTTCCCAGGAATCACCTCCACATTCCCAGATTTGGATCCTGATGGGATGCATTCTCTTCCAAGTTGGATTTAGTCTTGGGAATGCCCTTCCCAGGAATCACCTCCACATTCCCAGGGGATTTGGGTCCTGGTTGGATCCATTCCCTTCCCAGGAACCACCTCCACCTTCCCAGGAGATCTCCCACATTGGATCCCTGGGATCAATTCCCTGTTGGATCCCGGCTGGATCCCATTCCCACAAAACCCAACCGCACCAGCTTGGCCCATCCTGAATCCACTTCCCAGCGCCATTCCCGGCCCTCCCTTCCCGCTGTCCCGTGGGAGGCGAAGCCGGGGCAGGTCCCGGGCGGGCGTCACGGGGAGAGGTGGGGCCGGAAGGCGCGGGGCCGGATCATCATCACCACCTTGCGCAGGGAATAGTAATCCGTGTCCTTCCAGGAGTACCACACGATCCCGTCCGGGCCCAGCAGCCTCCGGTTCTTGATGGAATAGCGGCCGCCCTGCGGGGGGAGCAGGGAAAGGAGATCAGGAAAAAAAAACACAAAACAACCCCAAAATACAACAAAAAAACCCCAAATATGGCAAAAAAACCAACCCCAAAATGCAGACATACTAACAAAACCATAGAAACAACATAATCGGTAAAGAATAAAATAATTTGGTTTGATTCTTACTCTGTTTTTAAAATTTTAATTGCTTTTAATAAAATGCTGTTTTGTAGCCTTTTAAAGGTTTAAATCGACTTTACCTTTCTCCTAATCCTGGGTCACGACAAAAATTAAATACGTTATAATTATAATATATGATAATATATAATTTGTAGTAATTATAATAATTATTATTAACAAAAATATTTATTGTTTCTATATTTCTAAACATTTGTATATATTTTATAGATTTTCTGTATTTTATAGATTTTATAGATTTTATAGATTTATAGATTTATATAAATTATCTAAATCTATATAATTTTATATATATTTAAATTATATAAATCTATAAAGATATAATAATTATAAAATACAAAATAATAATACTGTTATACATTATAATAATATAATAGTAACATTATAATATAAAATAACTATAATATTATTATAACACTATATAATATTAATATAATATTATTATTATAATATTACTAGTATATTACTATACTTATGGTATTATTAATAATATTTATCAATATTATTAGATTAATTAATTTTATTATGATACATAATAATATTGTTAAAATAATAATAATAATAACACTCATCAACACATTATTTAATAAATCTCAAAATTGAAAAAAAATGAAAAATTAAATTAATTTAATTAACATAACTGAACAAAATTACAACTTTAAATTAACAAAATTAAATTAATTAACATTAATTAAAGTAACGAACCAAAACCACTATAAGTGGAAAACACTTGGAGGCGTCTTTGGGATGGGATTCTTATGGAATTTGGGGATGGAAAAGGGAAGGGAGACCCTTCCTGGGGACCCAATTGGAATTGCTGGGAATGCTTGGATTCGGCCCCGGAGAACTTTTCCAACCTCAACAATTCCGGAATGATCTCCCAGGAAATGAGGGATGGGGTCCAGCCATGCCAGGGGAGGTTTGGTTGGATTTTGGGCAGATTTTGGGCTGATTTCCCATTCCTGGATGGATTTGGGAGGACATGGATCAGTGTCAGGACCGGAAATGCTGGGAATGGTTTGATTCGGCCCCGGAGAACTTTTCCAACCTCAACAATTCCGGAATGATCTCCCAGGAAATGAGGGATGGGATCCAGCTGTGCCAGGGGCGGTTTGGTTGGATTTTGGTTGGATTTTGGTTGGATTTTGGTGGATTTTGGGCAGATTTCCCATTCCTGGATGGACTTTGGAGGACACGGATCAGTGGCAGGATCAGAAATGCTGGGAATGGTTGGATTGGGCCTCGGAGAACTTTTCCAACCTCAACAATTCAGGAATGATCTCCTTGGGAATGAGGGATGGGATCCAGCCGTGCCAGGGGCAGTTTGGTTGGATTTTGGTTGGATTTTGGTTGGATTTTGGTTGGATTTTGGGCAGATTTCCCATTCCTGGATGGATTTGGGAGGACACGGATCAGTGGCAGGATCGGAAATGCTGGGAATGCTTGGATTCAGCCCTGGAGAACTTTTCCAACCTCAACAATTCCAGAATGATCTCCCAGAAAATGAGGGATGTGATCCAGCTGTGCCAGGGGAGGTTTGGTTGGATTTTCGTTGGATTTTGGTTGGATTTTGGTGGATTTTGGGCAGATTTCCCATTTCTGGATGGACTTTGGAGGACACGGATCAGTGGCAGGATTGGAATTGCTGGGAATGCTTGGATTCAGCCCTGGAGAACTTCTCCAACCTCAACAATCCTGGAATGATCTCCTTGGGAATGAGGGATGGGATCCAGCCATGCCAGGGGAGGTTTGGTTGGATTTTGGTTGGATTTTGGTTGGATTTTGGTTGGATTTTGGGCAGATTTCCCATTCCTGGATGGATTTGGGAGGACACGGATCAGTGTCAGCATCGGAAATCCTGGGAATGGTTGGATTCAGCCCCAGAGAACTTCTCCAACCTCAACAATTCCGGAATGATCTCCCAGGAAATGAGGGATGGGATCCAGCCATGCCAGGGGAGGTTTGGTTGGAATTTGGTTGGATTTTGGTTGGATTTTGGTGGATTTTGGGCAGATTTCCCATTCCTGGATGGATTTGGGAGGACACGGATCAGTGGCAGGATCGGAAATGCTGGGAATGCTTGGATTCGGCCTCGGAGAACTTCTCCAACCTCAACAATTCAGGAATGATCTCCTTGGGAATGAGGGATGGGATCCAGCCGTGCCAGGGGAGGTTTGGCTGGATTTTGGTTGGATTTTGGGCAGATTTCCCATTCCTGGATGGATTTGGGAGGACACGGATCAGTGTCAGGATCGGAAATCCTGGGAATGCTTGGATTCAGCCTCAGAGAACTTCTCCAACCTCAACAATTCAGGAATGATCTCCTTGGGAATGAGGGATGGGATCCAGCTGTGCCAGGGGAGGCTTGGCTGGATTTTGGTTGGATTTTGGTTGGATTTTGGGCAGATTTCCCATTCCTGGATGGATTTGGGACAACACAGATCAGTGTCAGCATTGGAAATGCTGGGAATGCTTGGATTCAGCCCCGGAGAACTTTTCCAACCTCAACAATTCCGGAATGATCTCCCAGAAAATGAGGGATGGGATCCAGCCGTGCCAGGGGAGGTTTGGCTGGATTTTGGTTGGATTTTGGTTGGATTTTGGTTGGATTTTGGGCAGGTTTCCCATTCCTGGATGGATTTGGGAGGACATGGATCAGTGGCAGCATCGGAAATGCTGGGAATGCTTGGATTCAGCCTCAGAGATCTTCTCCAACCTCAACAATTCCGGAATGATCGCCTTGGGAATGAGGGTCGGGATCCAGCCGTGCCAGGGGAGGTTTGGTTGGATTTTGGTTGGATTTTGGTTGGATTTTGGGCAGATTTCCCATTCCTGGATGGATTTGGAAGGACATGGATCAGTGGCAGGATCAGAAATGCTGGGAACGCTTGGATTCAGCCCCGGAGAACTTCTCCAACCTCAACAATTCAGGAATGACCTCCTTGGGAATGAGGGATGGGATCCAGCTGTGCCAGGGGCGGTTTGGTTGGATTTTTGGTTGGATTTTGGTTGGATTTTGGTTGGATTTGGGGCAGATTTCCCATTCCTGGATGGATTTGGGAGGACACGGATCAGTGGCAGGATCGGAAATCCTGGGAATGCTTGGATTCAGCCCCGGAGAACTTCTCCAACCTCAACAATTCAGGAATGATCTCCTTGGGAATGAGGGATGGGGTCCAGCTGTGCCAGGGGAGGTTTGGCTGGATTTTGGTTGGATTTTGGTTGGATTTTGGGCAGATTTCCCATTCCTGGATGGACTTTGGAGGACACGGATCAGTGGCAGGACCGGAAATGCTGGGAATGCTTGGATTCAGCCTCAGAGAACTTTTCCAACCTCAACAATTCCAGGATGATCTCCCAGAAAATGAAGGATGGGATCCAGCTGTGCCAGGGGAGGTTTGGTTGGATTTTGGGCAGATTTTGGTTGGATTTTGGTTGGATTTTGGGCAGATTTTGGGCAGATTTCCCATTCCTGGATGTAATTGGGAGGACACGGATCAGTGTCAGCATCGGAAATGCTGGGAACGCTTGGATTCAGCCTCAGAGAACTTCTCCAACCTCAACAATTCCACAATTCCAGGAGCAACACCCTCCCACCCTCTCCATCCCGCTTTTCCTTGACATCCATCCCTTTTTTTTTGGGGGGGCGTCGCAAAAAAAAATCTCCAACCGGGAAAAAAGGAAAAATTCCCGAAAATTCCCCCAAAATCCCCTCCTTTCACCTTGTAGTAGACGCCGTTGAGGTTGGAGAAGAAGCACTGGTGGTACCACCAGCCCCCGTGCGAGATCTCGGCGCAGACGTTGCCGGAGTCCGGGGTGCTGAAGCTCCTCTTGTCGTGGTACCAAGCGAAGGAATCCTCCACGGTGCCGCTGAACCCGTCCACGTGCAGCCGGTAGAAGTTCTCCTCGTCCTCGATGCTGCCAAGGATTGGGGGGAAAAAAACAAAGGAATTTTTTCCCTTGGGATTGTAGGAATTCTGTTGGAATTTTCGTTTTCCAGCCTGGGGTACCTTATTGCCTTTCTGTGGTCGGGGATTGGGGAGTTTCGGGATGAAAATTCTGAATTTTCTGAATATTCTGAATATTCTGAATTCTGAATTTTCTGAATTTTCTGAATTTTCTGAATTTTCTGAATTTTTTGAACTTTCTGAACATTCTGAATTTTCCTCGTCCTTGATGCTGGTGGCGGGGGGGGGGGACGGGGGAAACAAAGGAATTTTTCCTTGGGATTGTCGGAATTCTGTCAGAATTTTCATTTTTTTCATTTTCCAGCCTGGGGTACCTTATTGCCTTCAGTGGTCGGGGATTTGGGAGTTTCGGGATGAAAATTCTGAATTTTCTGAACATTTTTCCTCGTCCTTGATGCTGGTGGCGGGGGGGGGGGACGGGGGAAACAAAGGAATTTTTCCTTGGGATTGTCGGAATTGTGTCGGAATTTTCATTTTTTTCATTTTCCAGCCTGGGGTACTTTATTGCCTTTCTGTGGGAGGGGATTTGGGAGTTTCGGGATGAAAATTCTGATTTTTCTGAATATTCTGAATTTTCTGAATTTTCTGAATTTTCTGAATTCTGAATTTTCCTCCTCCTCAATGCTGCCAGTGGGGGGGGGAAAAAACAACGGAATTTTTTTCCCTTAGGGTTGTCGGAATTCTGTCGGAATTTTCATTTTCCAGCCTGGGGTACTTTATTGCCTTTCTGTGGTCGGGAATTTGGGAATTTTGGGATGAAAATTCTGAATTTTCTGAATTTTCTGAATATTCTGAATTCTGAATTTTCTGAATTTTCTGAATTTTCTTAATTTTCCTCGCCCTCGATGCTGCCAAGGATTGGGGGGAAAAAAAACAAAGGAATTTTTCCCTTAAGATTGTCGGAATTCTGTCAGAATTTTCATTTTTTTCATTTTCCAGCCTGGGGTACTTTATTGCCTTTCTGTGGGAGGGGATTTGGGAGTTTCGGGATGAAAATTCTGAATATTCTGAATATTCTGAATTTTCTGAATTTTCTGAATTTTCCTCGTCCTCGATGCTGCTGGTGGGGGGGGAAAAACAAAGGAATTTTTCCTTGGGGTTGTCGGAATTCTGTCAGAATTTTCATTTTTTTCATTTTCCAGCCTGGGGTACTTTGTTGCCTTTCTGTGGGAGGGGATTTGGGAGTTTCGGGATGAAAATTCTGAATTTTCTGAATATTCTGAATTCTGAATTTTCCTCGTCCTTGATGCTGCCAGTGGGGGGGGGGGGGGGGGAAACAAAGGAATTTTTTCCTTGAGATTGTCGGAATTCTGTCAGAATTTTCATTTTTTTCATTTTCCAGCCTGGATTACCTTATTGCCTTTCTGTGGTTGGGGATTTGGGAATTTCGGGATGAAAATTCTGAATTTTCTGAATTTTCTGAATTTTCTGAATTTTCCTCGTCCTCGATGCTGCTGTTGGGGGGGGGAAAAACAAAGGAATTTTTCCTTGGGATTGTTGGAATTGTGTCGGAATTTTAATTTTCCGTTCCTGAGGCGGGGTTGCTCTGGCTGTGTCCCTGCTGGGATTGATCTCCTTGAAAAATCAAGGATGAGGAGGATGTTTTTTCCCCTTTCTGTGGGATGGGTGTGGTCGGGAATTTGGGAATTTCGGGGTGAAAATTCTGAATTTTCAGCCCAAAGATGAGGGAGTGAAGCAAGACTGGGAAGCCATGAAAAAGGAATGTGGGAGCCTTGGGAAAATCCCATTAATTATCCAGAGCTCTCCACTTAAGGAGCCTCCCAGAGATTGTTAATTAGTGGAATCACGGAATTGTGGAATGGTTTGGGTGGGAAAGGACCTTAAAGCCCATCCCATTCCAACCCTGAACGCTCCCAGAATCCCAGGCTGCTCCAGGGATATGGCAGGGCATGGAATGGGATGGGATTGGAGGGCCCTTCCCACCCAAACCATTCCGGGATCCTCTGGAGCTGCTGGGATGGCTCCAGGATGGAATTCTGTCCCAGCAGAGAAATACTTTGGGATGTGGCTCCAAGGGAAAAAAAATAGGATCCAGGGAATCCTTGGAGACTTTTCCAGAGGGGCTCCAGGAGAGCTGGGATTGGGGCAAGGGCTGGAGGGGCAGGAGCCAGGGAATGGCTTCCAGTGGGAAAGGGGAGCTTGGGATGCTGGGATCCTGGGAAGGGATTCCTGGCTGGGCTGGGATTCCCAGAGAATCCCTGGCAGTGCCCAAGGATGGATTTGGATCACCCTGGGATCATGGGAAGTGTCCCTGGCATCATGGGATTGAAGGTCCATGGATCCCATCCCAAACCATTCCAGGATTCTGGGATCAAGGACATGCAAAGTCCATCCTGAGGGATTTTCATGGAATTTGGGGATGGAGAAGGGAAGGGAGACCCTTCCTGGAGTCCCCAATTCCCAGTGAAACCCCTGAAGCCTGAAATTCCTTCCCATATTTGGGATGGGGCTGGATCCAACGCCAGGCTGGGAGAGCAGCTGGGAATGTGCAGCTGGATCAGGGGAGGATCCAGGGAATCCTTGGAGCCGCTTCCCCATCCCAAAGGGGCTCCAGGAGAGCTGGGATTGGGGCAAGGGCTGGAGGGGCAGGAGCCAGGGAATGGCTTCCAGTGGGAAAGGGGAGCTTGGGATGCTGGGATCCTGGGAAGGGATTCCTGGCTGGGCTGGAATTCCCAGAGAATCCCTGGGAGCATCCAAGGGGAGGTTGGATCACCCTGGGATAATGGGAGGTGTCCCTTCCCATGGGATGTGATGAGGTTGGAAATGTCCCTTCCCACCCAAAACATTCCAGGATTTCAGGAGCCCCGAGCATTTCCAGGAGAAACAGGGAATGGGACAATCCCGACACTCCCGGTCCCTCTGGAATGATCCAGGATGTGGCTGATGCAGCTGGAAAAATAAACCACAGGAAAAGGGGAAGGGCTGGAAATTCCAAACGATTCCAGGAAATAATTGAGTGGAGACGAAAAATTCCAAACTGGGAAAAATTTTGAGTCCCCTTTGAGGAATGTTGGGACAAATCCCTCAAAATCCTCGGATTTTGGACTCAGCGATCAATAGCTGGGGCCAGAAAAACTGAGGAGAATGCCAGGGATTATCCATGGATAATCCTTCCTCCATGGATTTGGAATTCGGGCGCGGCCGCACATTCCCTGGCTCGCATCCAACTCCCATCCCAACTTCCATCCCAAATTTGGGGTGAAATCCAGGCGGGAAGGGAAGGAGAGGCCGGGCTCGGCCCGGGAACCTCCCCGGACGGAATTCCCGTTTCCCGGGGGTTCGGAATCCCAGGAATCATCCCGGGTTTTACCTGAAGACCTGGTAGAAGGCGTGTTTGTGTTTGTTATTCCAGTCCTCCAGGTCGATCCGTAGGGAATAATCCCCCTGGCTGGTCATCCTGTGGATGTTGTCGTTGCCCAGCCAGAATTCCCCGTTGAGGTCCCCGAATCCTTCCTTGTACTCGTTCCAGGTCCGGTTGAAATCCACGGATCCGTCCTGGCGCCTCTGGATGACGGTCCAGCCTCCCCCTGCCGGGAAAACGGGAGAATCCAGGGGGAAACCCGGAGGGCTCCAGGCAGATCCGTCGGGCAAAAGCGGAGTTCGAATCCCTGGAGTTGTCCAGGAGGGCTGGGATCTGGGATTTGGGATGAATGGGTGGAAGGGCAGGAGCCAGGGAATGGCTTCCCGCTGGGAATGGGGAGACGGGGGTGGGATTTTGGGAAGGGATTTCCGGCTGAGCTGGAATTCCCAGAGAAATCCCAAATCTCCAGCTGGAGAGGGGTTTGGGAAAAGGGCCTGGAATGGCAGGAGAGGGAATGGCTCCCACCATGGCCAGAGGGTCGGGAATTTTGGGATTTTGGGATCTCGGGAAGGAATTCCTGGCTGGGAGGGTGGGGAGGGGCTGGGCTGGAATTTCCAGAGAATCCCTGGATCCCTGGCAGTGTCCAAGGGATGGTTGGAGCACCCTGGGATTGTGGGATTGAGGGTCCATGGATACCATCAATGGGATTCTGGGATCAAGGACACTCAGGATCCATCCCCAGGGATTTTTATGGAATTTGGGGATGGAAAAGGGAAGGGAGACCCTTCCTGGAGTCCCGAATTCCCAGTGAAATCCCTGGATCCCAGAAATTCCTTCTCAAGGAGGAGTTGGGAAAAGGGCCTGGAATGGCAGGACAGGGAATGGCTCCCACCATGGCCAGAGGGTTTTTGGGATTTTGGGATTTTGGGATCTTGGGAAGGAATTCCCGACTGGGCTGGAATTCCCAGAGAATCCCTGGCAGTGTCCAAGGAAAGGTTGGAGCACCCTGGGATGGTGGGATTGAAGGTCCATGGATCCCATCCCAAACCATTCCAGGATTCTGGGATCAAGGACACTCAGGATCCATCCCGAGAGATTTCTATGGAATTTGGGGATGGAAAAGGGAAGGGAGACCCTTCCTGGAGTCCTGAATTCCCAGTGAAGCCCCTGGATCCCAAAATTCCTTCCTGGAGAGGAGTCGGGATGGGGATGGATCCAATCCAGAAGCGCTGGAGAGGGATTTGGGAAAAGGGCCTGGAATGCCAGGACAGGGAATGGCTCCCACCATGGCCAGAGGGTTGGGATTTCAGGATTTGGGAAGGAATTCCTGGCTGGGCTGGAATTCCCAGAGAATCCCTGGATCCCTGGAAACATCCAAGGAAAATTGGATCACCCAGGGGGATAGCGGGAGGCGCCGGGATTGGAACGGGACGAGATTCAAGGGTCCTTTCCCACCCCAACCATTCCAGGATTTAGGATTCCCCGCGCCTGCCTTGACCTCAAATCCCAGAATATCCGGATGAGACCCACCAGGATCATCCCGGGACGCCCCGGAATTCCCACCGGAGCAATTCCCAAACCCTCCCCGGATCCCCGGCAGCCTTAGGGAACCATCCCAGCTCCCAACCAGCCCTGGAATCACTGGGATCCAACAACAACAACAACAAGGAAATCCCTCGGGAATTCCGGACCTTCCGTGTCCATCTCGCAGAGGACCTCGATGGGAATTCCGCGCACGGAGGGCAGGATGCTGTAAATCCCGGATCTCCGGAGCCCGTTGGAGTAGACGGAAGCGCAGTCGATGGGACAATTCCGGCCATGCTTGATTTCTGGGAACGGGAATGGGAAAAGGGAGACGCGGTTATGGATTTTCCCATAAATGTGAAAAACGTGGGAAAAGAAAATCCCGGGATTTGGGGGTTCAGGGGTGAAATTTTGGCAATGAGGGTCCGGGTTTCAATGGTCACTGGGGATTTTTGCGGAGTTTTCCAGAGCTTAAAGGGGATTATTTCAGGGAGAATCCCAAATGATTCCAGGGAAAATCTGAAATTATTCCCGGGAGAATATAAAATTATTCCAGGAAAAATTCAGAATTATTCCTGGGAGAATCACGAATTATTCCGGGGAAAATCTGAAATTATTCCCGGGAGAATATAAAATTATTCCAGGAAAAATTCAAAATTATTCCTGGGAGAATCACGAATTATTCCAGGGAAAATCTGAAATTATTCCAGGGAGAATCTGAAATTATTCCAGGAAAAATTCAAAATTATTCCTGGGAGAATCACAAATTATTCCAGGGAAAATCTGAAATTATTCCAGGGAGAATCATAAATTATTCCAGGAAAAATTCAAAATTATTCCTGGGAGAATCACGAATTATTCCAGGGAAAATCTGAAATTATTCCAGGAAGAATCATAAATTATTCCAAGCAAAATCCGAAATTATTCCAGGGAAAATCCCGGAATTATTCCAGGCAGAATACCAAATTATTCTGGGGATAATCTGAAATTATTTCAGGGAGAATCTCAAATTATTCCAGGGAAAATCTGAAATTATTCCCGGGAGAATAGAAAATTATTCCAGGAAAAATTCAAAACTATTCCTGGGAAAATTTGGAATTATTCCAAGCAAAATCCGAAATTATTCCAGGGAAAATCTCGGAATTATTCCAGGCAGAATACCAAATTATTCCAGGGATAATCTGAAATTATTTCAGGGAGAATCTCAAATTATTCCAGAGAAAATCCAAAATTATTCCTGGGAAAATACCAAATTATTCCAAGAAAAATTTAATTTGTTCTGGGGAGAATCTGAAATTATTCCAGGGAAAATCCGAAATTGTTCTGGGGAGAATCACAAATTATTCCAGGGAAAATCTTAAATTATTCTGGGGAAAATCTGAAATTATTCTGGGGAGAATACCCAAAAACCTGGAAAAAAAAATATTCACTAAAACCAGAGAATTTACAAAAAAATGTTCAGTTTTAAGTGGAAAAAATTAATTTTTTATGGTAAAAACTTCAAATGTCTGGGGATTTTTTGTCGGCTTTCGGATGGAAAACATTCCCTGGATTTGGGCAAACTCCAGGTGTGATCCTGAGCGCATCCCACATCCACGGAGCTGGAAAAGTTACGGAAACCCCCACGGATCTGGGATGGAGCGGGATCCCACCACCATTCCCGATCCCATTCCCGATCCCATTCCTGATCCCATTCCCGATCCCATTCCCGATCCCATTCCCGGCCCCATTCCTGGTCCCACTCCCGATCCCATTCCTGATCCCATTCCTGATCCCATTCCCCATCCCATTCCCGATCCCATTCCTGATCCCATTCCCGATCCCATTCCTGATCCCATTCCTGATCCCATTCCCCATCCCATTCCCGATCCCATTCCTGACCCCATTCCTGATCCCATTCCTGACCCCATTCCTGATCCCATTCCCGATCCCATTCCTGACCCCATTCCTGATCCCATTCCCGATCCCATTCCCGACCCCATTCCCGATCCCATTCCCACCACTTGCATGCTGCATCTCTTCCTGGAAAAGAACCAAAAATCCCAGACAAAAAAAAAAGAAAAAAAAAATCACTAAAACCAGAGAAATTAAAAAAAAAAAATGTTGCGTTTTTAAGCAGGAGAAAAGGAATTTTTTCATGGTAAAAGCAGATTTCTGGGAATTTTTGTGGGGGCTTTTTGGATGCCAGGATTTGTGCAAACTCCAGGTGTGATCCTGAGCGCATCCTACACCCACGGAGCTGGAAAAGCCATGGATGTCTTCACAGAACCGGGATGGAGCGGGATCCCCATCCCATTCCCGGCCCCATTCCCGAACCCATTCCTGGCCCCATTCCCAATCCCAATCCCGATCCCATTCCCGGTCCCATTCCCGATCCCATTCCCGATCCCATTCCCGATCCCATTCCCACCACCTGCATGCTGCATCTCTTCCTGGAAAAGAACCAAAATCCCAGCCAAAAAAAAAGGAAAAAAAAATCACTAAAACCACAGAATTTTTTTTTTAAAAATTTGCATTTTAAAGTGGGAAAAAAAGAATTTTTTCACGGTAAAGGAAGATTTCTGGGAATTTTTTGGGGGTTTTTTTGGATGCCAGGATTTGTGCAAACTCCAGGTGGGATCCTGAGCGCATCCTACACCCACGGAGCAAGAGAAGTTTTCACAGAACCGGGATGGAGCGGGATCCCCATCCCATTCCTGATCCCATTCCTGATCCCATTCCCGGCCCCATTCCCGGCCCCATTCCCGATCCCATTCCCGCTCCCACCTGGATGCCGCATCTCCTGCTGGGCGCGGATGTCGGCGGGGTGGAGGCAGCTGGGGTTCCTCCAGGCCCAGTCGGCCAGCGCCGAGATGTTGTTGATCTGCGCCTGGATGTCGTAGAGCAGCGTGGCCTGGATGTGCTGCAGCGTGCTGGATTCCCGGGAATGCTGCTCCAGGTCCTGCAGCCTCTGGAGCAGGCTCTGGTTCCGCCCCGCCGCCTCCTCCTGCTGCCAGGGGGGGAAAAAATATGGGAAAAACAACGGGATTGGGAATGATGGCGGGGTGGTGGGTCAAAGATGCCAAGGAATTCTCATGGTTGGGGTTGGAATTCTCATGGAGGATCCCAACCAGACTGATATTCCCAGGATTCTGTGAGAGGGCAGGGAAGAGCAGGTTGGGAGTGTGGGAATGCTCCTGATCCATGGCATGGGCGGAAATCCAGGCCTGGTGTGGGAAATGGAATGGGATGGATCCACAGCCTTTCCTAGGAAGGATCAGAGGTGGAGGGTGTTCCATGGATAAAGCTCCAGGGTTTGAGATTGGTTTTGAGGAAATTATCCCTGGAATGCTCCTGGTCCAAATTCCTGCCAAATTCCAGGAGCCAGAAGCGCCCACGGAATAAACCCCACGGACATCACTTTTACGTGGGATCTCCAGAGCTTTGGGAATGGGATGGAGCCACAGCCTTTCCCAAGAAGGAACTCAAGGGTTTGGGGTTGATTTTGAGGAAATTAACCCTGGAATGCTCCTGATCCAAATTCCAGGAGCTGGAATCCCCCACAGAAAAAAAAACAAACCCATGGTCACCACTTTCACCTGGATCTCCAGGGCTTTGGGAATGGGATGGAGCCACAGCCCTTCCAAAGGTGGAGGAGATTCCACGGATAAAACTCAAAGATTTGGGACTGTTTTTGAGGGAATTATCCCTGGAATCCAAGTTCCGACCCTGCCAAATTCCAGGAGCCGGAACCACTCACGGAATGAACTCCATGGGCGACACTTTCACCTGGATCTCCAGGGCCTTGGGAATGGGATGGAGCCACAGCCCTTCCACAAGTTAAGGAGATTCTGTGGATAAAACTCAAGGATTTGGGATCGATTTTGAGGCAATTAACCCTGAAATCCAAGTTCCAACCCTGCCAAATTCCAGGAGCCAGAACCACCCACGGAACAAACCCCACAGGTGGCCACATTTACTTGGATCTCCAGGGCTTTGGGAATGGGATGGAGCCACAGCCCTTCCACAAGTTAAGGAGATTCCATGGATAAAACTCAAGGATTTGGGATCGATTTTGAGGAAATTATCACTGGAATCCAAGTTCCGACCCTGCAAAATTCCAGGAGCCAGAAGCCCCCATGGAATAACCCCCATGGACTCCACATCCACCTGGATCTCCAGGGCTTTGGGAATGGGATGGGTCCACAACCCTTAAAAAGGTGGAGGACATTCCACCGGTGAAACTCAAGGATTTGGGATCGATTTTGAGGCAATTAACCCTTGAATCCAAGTTCCAACCCTGCCAAATTCCAGGAGCCGGAATCCCCCATGGAAAAAAAAAACCCCATGGACACAACATTGACCTGGATCTCCAGGGCTTTGGGAATGGGATGGAGCCACAGCCCTTCCAAAGGTGGAGGAGATTCCATGGGTGAAATGCAAGGATTTGGGATTGTTCTTGAGGGAATTATCCCTGGAATCCAAGTTCCAACCCTGCCAAATTCCAGGAGCTGGAATCCCCCACGGAAATAAAACGCCCTCCACGGTCGCCACCCTCACCTGTATCTCCAGGGCTTTGGGAATGGGACGGAGCCACAGCTCCTGCTAAGAGGGACCAAAGGTGGAGGAGATTCCATTCCTGCCAAATTCCAAAAAACCAGAACTGCCCGACAGAACAAAACCCCCATGGGCTGCGGCCTTGGACCTCACCTGGATCTCCAGGGCTTTGGGAATGGGATGGAGCCACAGCCCTTCCATAGGTGGAGGAGATTCCATGGACAAAACTCAAGTATTTGAGACTATTTTTGAGGGAATTATCCCTGGAATCCAAGTTCCGACCCTGCCAAATTCCAGGAGCTGGAACCACCCACGGAAAAAAACCCCATGGGCGCCACTTTTACCTGGATCTCCAGGGCCTTGGGAATGGGATGGAGCCACAGCTCTTCAAACAGTTAAGGAGATTCCGTGGATAAAACTCAAGGATTTGGAACTCATTTTGAGGGAATTATCCCTGGAATCCAAGTTCCGACCCTGCCAAATTCCAGGAGCCAGAACCACCCACGGAACAAAGCCCACAGGGGCGAGGGGTACATCCACATTTACTTGGATCTCCAGAGCTTTGGGAATGGGATGGATCCACAGCCTTTCCTGAGAAGGAACTCAAGGATTTGGGGTTGATGTTGAGGAAATTATCCCTGGAATGCTCCTGGTCCAAATTCCTGCCAAATTCCAGGAGCCAGAAGCGCCCACGGAATAAACCCCGTGGACATCACTTTTACTTGGGATCTCCAGAGCTTTGGGAATGGGATGGAGCCACAGCCTTTCCCGAGAAGGAATTCCTGCCAAATTCCAAAAAAACCAGAACCGCCCCAAAGAACAAACCCCATGGGGCTGCGGCCTTGGACCTCACCTGGATCTCCAGCGCTTTGGGAATGGGATGGAGCCACAGCTCCTGCTCAGAAGGACCAAGGGGGAGATTCCACAGAAAAAACCACAAAAATTTGGGATCGATTTTGAGGCAATTAACCCTGGAATCCAAGTTCCAACCCTGCCAAATTCCAGGAGCCGGAACCACCCATGGAACAAACCCCACAGGTGGCCACATTTACTTGGATCTCCAGGGCTTTGGGAATGGGATGGAGCCACAGCCCTTCCACAAGTTAAGGAGATTCCATGGATAAAACTCAAGGATTTGGGATCGATTTTGAGGAAATTATCACTGGAATCCAAGTTCCGACCCTGCAAAATTCCAGGAGCCAGAAGCCCCCATGGAATAACCCCCATGGCCTCCACATCCACCTGGATCTCCAGGGCTTTGGGAATGGGATGGGTCCACAACCCTTAAAAAGGTGGAGGACATTCCACCGGAGAAACTCAAGGATTTGGGATTGATTTTGAGGCAATTAACCCTTGAATCCAAGTTCCAACCCTGCCAAATTCCAGGAGCCGGAATCCCCCATGGAAAAAAAACCCCCCATGGACACCACATTGACCTGGATCTCCAGGGCTTTGGGAATTGGATGGAGCCACAGCCCTTCCATAGGTGGAGGAGATTCCATGGGTGAAATTCAAGGATTTGGGATTGTTCTTGAGGAAATTATCCCTGGAATCCAAGTTCCAACCCTGCCAAATTCCAGGAGCTGGAACCACCCACGGAATGAACTCCATGGGCACCACTTTTACCAGGATCTCCAGGGCCTTGGGAATGGGATGGAGCCACAGCCTTTCCTGAGAAGGAACTCAAGGATTTGGGATTGATGTTGAGGAAATTATCCCTGGAATGTTCCCGATCTAAAATTCCTGCCAAATTCCTGGAACTGGAAGTGCCCATGGAATAAATCCGATGGACTTTTTTACACGGATCTCCAGGGCTGTGGGAATGGGATGGAGCCACAGCCCTTCCAAAGGTGGAGAAGATTCCACGGAAATAAAACTCAAGGATTTGAGACTGTTTTTGAGGCAATTAACCCTGGAATAAAAGTTCCAACCCTGCCAAATTCCAGGAGCCGGAACCACCCACGGAATGAACTCCATGGGCGACACTTTCACCTGGATCTCCAGGGCTTTGGGAATGGGATGGAGCCACAGCTCTTCCACGAGTTAAGGAGATTCCATGGATAAAATTCAAGGATTGGGATCGATTTTGAGGCAATTATCCTGGAATCCAAGTTCCAACCCTGCCAAATTCCAGGAGCTGGAACCACCCACGGAATGAACTCCATGGGCACCCTTTACTTACAGGATCTCCAGGGCCTTGGAATGGGATGGAGCCACAGCTCTTCAAACAGTTAAGGAGATTCCATGGATAAAACTCAAGGATTTGGGATCAATTTTGAGGGAATTATCCCTGGAATCCAAGTTCCAACCCTGCCAAACTCCAGGAGCCAGAACCACCCACGGAAAAAACCCCACAGGTGGCCACATTTACTTGGATCTCCAGGCTTTGGGAATGGGACGGAGCCACAGCTCCTGCTAAGAGGGATCAATGGTGGAGGAGATTCCATTCCTGCCAATTCCCAAAAACCAGAACCTCCCCATGGAACAAACCCCCTACGACCCCTTGGACCTCACCTGGATCTCCAGGGCTTTGGGAATGGGATGCACTCACAGCTCCTGCTAAGAGGGATCAAGGTGGAGGAGATTCCATGGATAAAACCCAGAGGTCAGGGACTGATCTTGAGCAAATTAACCCTGGAATGCTCCTGATCCAAATCCCTGCCAAATTCCAAAACCAGAACCGCCCGACAGAACAAAACCCCCATGGGGCTGTGGCCTTGGACCTCACCTGGATCTCCAGGGCTTTGGGAATGGGATGGAGCCACCGCCCTTCCAAAGGTGGAGGAGATTCCATGGACAAAACTCAAAGATTTGGGACTGTTCTTGAGGCAATTAACCCTGGAATCCAAGTTCCAACCCTGCCAAACTCCAGGAGCCGGAATCCCCCACGGAATAAACCCCACAGGGGTGGCCTGGACCTCACCTGTATCTCCAGGGCTTTGGGAATGGGACGGAGCCACAGCTCCTGCTAAGAGGGATCAAAGGTGGAGGAGATTCCATGGATGAAACCCAGAGATCTGGGACTGATTTTGAGGAAATTAACCCTGAATGCTCCTGATCCAAATACCAAAACACCAGAACCAGCCCACCGAACAAACCCCCACGGGGCTGCGGCCTTGGACCTCACCTGGATCTCCAGAGCTTTGGAATGGGATGGAGCCACAGCCCTTCCAAAGGTGGAGGAGATTCCATGGACAAAACTCAAGGATTTGAGACTGTTCTTGAGGCAATTAACCCTGGAATCCAACTTCCAACCCTGCCAAACTCCAGGAACTGGAATCCCCCACGGAAACAAACCCCACAGGGGTGGCCTTGGACCTCACCTGTATCTCCAGGGCTTAGGGAATGGGATGGATTCCATTCCACAAACCTTACAAAGGTGGAGGAGATTCCACGGATAAAACTCAAAAATTTGGGGTTGATTTTGAGGCAATTCACCCTGGAATCCAAGTTCTAACCCTGCCAAATTCCAGGAGCTGGAATTCTCCATGGGAAAAAAACCCATGGACACCACATTGACCTGGATCTCCGGGGCTTTGGAATGGGACGGCGCCAAAGCTCCTGCTAAGAGGGATCCAAAGTGGAGGAGATTCCATTCCTCCCAAATTCCCAAAATCCAGAACCGCCCCATGGAACAAACCCCCTACGACCCCTTGGACCTCACCTGTATCTCCAGGGCTTTGAGGCGGTGCCGGTGGTTGCGGAGCTCCTCCTGGAGCTCGGAGATGAGCTCGCGCAGCTCCAGGATCTGCTGCTTGCGCTCCTCGTTCTCGTGGAGCCAGTAGGAGACCTCGTCGGTGCAGCGGAACAGGTCCGGGCAGCGCTGCTCGTCGCCCTGCGGCAGCGTGGCCACGATGCGGCAGCGCCCGTCCGGCAGCACCTGGTTGCTGTACTCGCCGCACCGGATCAGTCCCGGCGATCCCCGGGGATCCTCGTGCTCCCGGTAGCCGGCGGGAAGGGATTTCCCCGGGGATTGGCGGATCAGAGAGGCCAGGAAGAGGAGGGAGAGCAAGGCGGCTTTTCCCGGTTGGAATTCCATGGGGGAGGCTTTAAAGACGGCTCCCGCCGATCCCTGGGAAATTTGGGTTTGTTTGTCGGAATTCCGAGATGTTTGGATTTAATTCCCCACAATCCCACCCCTGAAAAAATATGGGATTTATTTCCTACAATCCTGGGAAATTTTTATATGCCAAAATCCTAGGAAATTCGGATTTATTTTCAACAATCCCGGGAAATGTGGGTTATTTCCCACAACTTCAGGAATTTAAATTTATTTCCCAAAATCCCGGGAAATGCAGGTTTACTTCCCACAATTTTGGGAAATTCAGATTTAATTCTCACAATTGCAGGAAATTCAGATTTATTTCCCACAGTCCTGGGAAATTCAGATTTATTTCCCACAGTCCTGGGAAATTCAGATTTATTTCCCACAATCCCCCAAAAAATATGGGATTTATTTCCTACAATCCTGGGAAATTTGCAGTTATTTCACACAATCCCAAAGAATGCAGATTTATATGCCAAGATCCCAGGAAATTCGGATTTATTTTCAACAATCCCGGGAAATGTGGAAATGTGGGTTATTTCCCACAGTTTTGGGAAATTTAAATTTATTTTCCACAATCCCTGGAAATGCGGGTTTACTTCCACAATTTTGGGAAATTCCGACTTAATTCTCACAGTTGCAGGAAATTCAGATTTATTTCCCACAATCACGGGAAATTCAGATTTATTTCCACAATCCCCAGGAAATTCAGATTTATTTCCCACAATCCCCCCAAAAAATAGGGGATTTATTTCCTACAGTCTTGGGAAATTCGCAGTTATTTCCCACAATCACAAAAAATGCAGATTTATATGCCAAAATCCCAGGAAATGTGGATTTGAAAATTGATTTTCAACAATCCCGGGAAATGTGAGTTATTTCCCACAATTTTGGGAAATTCAGATTTAATTCTCACACTTGCAGGAAATTCAGATTTAATTCCCACAATCCCCCAAAAAATATGGGATTTATTTCCTACAGTCCTGGGAAATTTGCAGTTATTTCACACAATCCCAAAGAATGCAGATTTATATGCCAAAATCCCAGGAAATGTGGATTGATTTTCAACAATCCCGGGAAATGTGGAAATGTGGGTTATTTCCCACAGTTTTGGGAAATTTAAATTTATTTCCCACAATCCCGGGAAATGCGGGTTTACTTCCCACAATTTTGGGAAATTCAGACTTAATTCCCACAATCCCCCCAAAAAATATGGGATTTATTTCCTACAATCCTGGGAAATTCGCAGTTATTTCCCACAATCCCAAAAATTGCAGATTTAAATGCCAAGATCCCAGGAAATTCGGATTTATTTTCAACAATCCCGGGAAATGTGGATTTATTTTCCACAATCCCGGGAAATGTGGGTTATTTCCCACAATTATGGGAAATTCAGATTTAATTCTCACAATTGCAGGAAATTCAGATTTATTTCCCACAATCACGGGAAATTCAGATTTATTTCCCACAATCCCAAAAATTGCAGATTTAAATGCCAAAATCCCAGGAAATTCGGATTTATTTTCCAAAATCCTGGAAAATGTGGGTTATTTCCACAACTTCGGGAATTTAAATTTATCTCCCAAAATCCTGGGAAATGCGGGTTTACTTCCCACAATTTTGGGAAATTGGGATTTAATTCTCACAATTGCAGGAAATTCAGATTTAATTCCCACAATTGCAGGAAATTCAGATTTAATTCCCACAATCCCCCCCAAAAATATGGGATTTATTTCCTACAATCCTGGGAAATTCTGTTATTTCACACAATCCCAATAATTGCAGATTTATATGCCAAAATCCCAGGAAATTTGGATTTATTTTCAACAATCCCGGGAAATGTGGAAATGTGGGTTATTTCCCACAGTTTTGGGAAATTTAAATTTATTTCCCACAATCCCAGGAAATGCGGGTTTACTTCCCACAATTTTGGGAAATTCAGACTTAATTCTCACAGTTGCAGGAAATTCAGATTTATTTCCCACAAAATTCAGATTTATTTCCCACAATCCCCGGGAAATTCAGATTTATTTCCCACAATCCCCCCAAAAATATGGATTTATTTCCTACAATCCTGGGAAATTCGCAGTTATTTCACACAATCCCAAAAATTGCAGATTTAAATGCCAAAATCCCAGGAAATGTGGATTTATTTCAACAATCCCAGGAAATGTGGGTTATTTCCCACAACTTCAGGAATTTATATTTATCTCCCAAAATCCTGGAAATGCAGGTTTATTTCCCACAATTTTGGGAAATTCAGATTAAATTCTCACAATTGCAGGAAATTCAGATTTAATTCCCACAATCCCCCCAAAAAATAGGGGATTTATTTCCTACAATCCTGGGAAATTTGCAGTTATTTCACACAATCCCAAAAATTGCAGATTTATATGCCAAAATCCCAGGAAATTCGGATTTATTTTCAACAATCCCGGGAAATGTGGGTTACTTCCCACAATTTTGGGAAATTCAGATTTAATTCTCACAATTGCAGGAAATTCAGATTTATTTCCCAAAATCCTGGGAAATTCGGATTTATTTCACACAATCCCAAAAATTGCAGATTTAAATGCCAAAATCCCAGGAAATTCGGATTTATTTTCCACAATCCTGGGAAATGTGGGTTATTTCCCACAGTTTTGGGAAATTTAAATTTATTTCCCAAAATCCCTGGAAATGCGGGTTTACTTCCCACAATTTTGGGAAATTCAGATTTAATTCTCACAATTGCAGGAAATTCAGATTTATTTCCCACAATCACGGAAAATTCAGATTTAATTCCCACAATCGTGGGAAATTCAGACTTGTTTCCCAAAATCCAGGAAATGCGGATTTATTTCCCACAATCCCAAAAAATTCAGATTTATTTCTGTCAATCCTAAGAAATGTGGATTAATTTTCCGTGATCATGGGAAATTCAGATTTAATTCCCACAATTGTAGGAAATGCGAGGTTATGTCCTACAATCACTGAAAATTTGGATTTATTTCCCAAAATCCCAGGAAATTCAGATTTATTTCCCAAAATCCCGGGAAATTCAGATTTATTTCCCACAATTCTGGAAAATTCAGATTTATTTCCCAAAATCCCAGGAAATTAAGATTTATTTCCCGCAATCTTGGGAAATTCAGATTTATTTCCTACAATCCTGTGAAATTAAGATTTATTTCCCAAAATCCCAGGAAATTCAGATTTATTTCCCACAATCTCAGGAAATGTGGATTTATCTCCCAAAATCCTGGGAAAATTCAGATTTATTTCCCACAATTTTGAGAAATTCAGATTTATTTCCCACAATTTTGGGAAATTCAGATTTAATTCCCACAATCCCTGGGAAATTCAGATTTATTTCCCAAAATTCCAGGAAATTCAGATTTATTTCCCACAATCTCAGGAAATGCGGATTTATCTCCCAAAATCCTGGAAATTCAGATTTATTTCCCAAAATCCTGGAAAATTCAGATTTATTTCCCACAATCTTTGGAAATTTGGATTTATCTCCCAAAATCACGGGAAAATTCAGATTTATTTTCCAAAATCCCGGGAATTCAGATTTATTTCCCACAACCCTGGGAAATTCAGATTTATTTCCCAAAATCCCAGGAAATTCAGATTTATTTCCCACAATCTTTGGAAATTTGGATTTATCTCCCAAAATCCTGGGGAAATTCCGATTTATTTCCCAAAATCCCAGGAAATTCAGATTTATTTCCACAATCTTTGGGAAATTCAGATTTATTTCCCAAAATCCTGGGAAATTTGGATTTATTTCCCAAAATTCTGGGAAATTCAGATTTATTTCCCACAATTTTGGAAAATTTGGATTTATTTCCCACAATCCTGGGAAAATTCAGATTTATTTCCCAAAATCCCAGGAAATTCAGATTTATTTCCCACAATTTTGGGAAATTCGGATTTATTTCCCACAATCTTTGGAAATTTGGATTTATCTCCCAAAATCCCAGGAAATTAGGATTTATTTCCCACAATCTTTGGAAATTTGGATTTATTTCCCACAATCCTGGAGAAATTCAGATTTATTTCCCACAATCTTTGGAAATTTGGATTTATTTCCCAAAATCCTGGGAAATTCAGATTTATCTCCCAAAATCCCGGGAAAATTCAGATTTATTTCCCAAAATCCCGGGAAATTCGGATTTATTTCCCACAATCTTTGGAAATTTGGATTTATCTCCCAAAATCCTGGGAAATTCAGATTTATTTCCCACAATCTTTGGAAATTTGGATTTATCTCCCAAAATCCTGGGAAATTCAGATTTATTTCCCACAATTTTGGGAAATTCCGATTTATTTCCCAAAATCCCAGGAAATTCAGATTTATTTCCCACAATCCTGGGGAAATTCCGATTTATTTCCCAAAATCCTGGGAAATGTGGATTTATTTCCCACAATTTTGGGAAATTCAGATTTATTTCCCACAATCTTTGGAAATTTGGATTTATTTCCCAAAATCCTGGGAAATTCAGATTTATTTCCCACAATCTTTGGAAAATTCGGATTTATTTCCCACAATCTTTGGGAAATTTGGATTTATTTCCCAAAATTCCAGGAAATTCAGATTTATTTCCCACAATTTTGGGAAATTCAGATTTATTTCCCAAAATCCCAGGAAATTCAGATTTATTTCCCACAATTTTGGGAAATCTGGATTTATTTCCCTCAATCCCCGGGAAATTCAGATTTATTTCCCAAATCCTGGGAAATCCGGATTTATTTCCCACAATCCCTGGGAAATTTGGATTTTTGGGATTGGGGGTCACGGAGCACCAGTCGGGATCCGATCCCGTGAAATTCCAGGCTGGGATTGGTTGGGATCCTCCGCTCCCTTCCGGCTCCGTGGGCTGCAATTCCCTCCCTCTGGAGCGGTTTGGAAGGTGTGGAAATCGGGATGAGGTCAGCGAATCCTTGGGAATTCCGGAATTTTGGAATTCCGGAATTTTGGAATCAGGCCCGGGAAGGAGAATTCCTGGGTGTCCCGGAATTCCGGCGTTTCCTGGGAATGGGAATCAGAGCAAAGGGGATGCGGGATGGAAAATTTTTTGGGAGCAACATCCAGAGGTGCTGCCAAAATTCCTGGATCCTTCCGGGCATTCCCAAGGAAACTCGGCATGGGTTGGATCCCACCAAAGTTCCCTATCCCGTCCCAGCCATTCCCAGGAAAAAAGGACATGGATTGGACACCCCTGTCCCAAAATTCCCAAACCCATCCCAGCCATTCCCAAGGATTTCAGAATTCATGGATCAGACCCCTCTAAATTTCTTATCCCATTCCAGCCATTCCCAAGGATTCTGGACACGGATTTAACCCCTCCCAACA